>NC_058134.1:76867586-76909862 GCF_016433145.1 Gracilinanus agilis | reverse complement strand
TTCCATAATATAATAGAATTCAGAACTCAATGTTAGCTATAGAAATGTTTAGGGAGGCTGCTGGGTAGCTCAGTGGATTGAGATCCAGGCCCAGAGATGGGAGGTTCTGGGTTCAAATCTGGCCCCAGACAGTTCCTAGCTGTGTGACCCTGGGCAAGTCACTTCACCCCCATTGCCTAGCCCTTACCACTCTTCTACTTTGGAACCAATACCCAGTATTGATTCCAAGATAAAAGGTAAGAGTTTTAAATTAAAAAAAAAAGAATTGATATGTCAGGAGCTATGCTAATGGACAGAGACACAAAATCCAAAATGAAATAATCATTACTCTAAAAGGATCTTACATTCCATTTGGTGGGGTGGGAGGTGAGGGAGTGGGGAGAAGCAACATACATACACATAAATACAAGTATAATGAAAACAAGTACAAATTATTTGGAGGGGTGCAATGGTAACTAAAGGATTCACAAGAAGGTGGCCCTTGAATGGAGTCTTGAAGGAAACTATGTATTCTAAGACAAAAAATGAGAAGAGGGTAAAGTTAACCTAAAGAGTAGTCAAAAATGGAATGTCATGTGTACAAAAGAGCAAATAAGAGTGCCTGATGGAGAGTATTGTTGAATAGACCTGGAAAGGTTGGAGCCAGATTATTAAGGATTTGGTATTTTGTCCTAGAATCCTGTTGGCAAACCTATGACATGGGTGCCAGAACATGCTGGAGGGGGCTGCTCCCATTCCCCTCTCCATGTGTGCCTGAGGACATTTCTCACATCACCTGCCCCTCTGCCCAGCAGCCCAATGGGAGTGCTTCCTCTCTCCCCTGTCTGAGGTAAGGGGGTGGTTCACATGCCACATGAGAGTTGCAGTTTGTAAACTTGGTCTCTGAAAGGTTCACCATCACTGTCCTAGAAGCAAGAGGAAGGCACTGAAGTTTCTTGAGCAGAGGAGTAACATTGTCAGACATTCAATCATAACTCTGCCCTACTCAATAAATTTCAAAGGCTCCCTATTCACTGCTAAATAAAGTTTAAAGTCTTTAGTTTGACACTAACAAACCATCCTCAATCTAGAGTTGACTTATCTTCATAGCTGTTCACATATTTCCTTCAAAAACCCTACACTCTAGCCCTGTGTTGGGGAACCTATGGCATATGTGCTGGAGAATACCAGAGGGGGCTGTTCCCTTCCCCCTCTCCACATGTGTCTGAGGACATTTCTCATATGACCCACCCCTCTGCCCAGAAGCCCAATGCGAGAGTTTTCTTCCTCTGTTGAGGTACAGCTTGGGGTAAGGTGGGGAGCTTACATGAGGGATGAGGGTTCCCATGAAATGTCTTTTATCTAGGGCAGTATTAACATGGGGGCCATGGGACTTTTTGTTCCTATATCTCTAGTTCTTCTACTAGCCCATGCTGTTGTATGGCACAGCCATGATTCCCAAAATCTCATTTGTAAGCTTTACCTTCAGTGACCTATAACCTGAGTTATGCACCTGCCACTCCCAGCTTCCCACCACTATGGAAGTCCTCTCCCAGACTCACCTTCCCCTCTAAACCTCAGAGGGGCAAGAGTTCTTTCCTTCTATACTCATGACATCAACCTCTATCTCCCCCCCATCAAAGGTTTTTATCCCTGCTTAGGTTTCCAGTTATTGCTCTACCTTTGCCCAGAGTCTATTCAACCTGGAAAAGCAAGTGAAGCCAGCAAAACTGAGATTTATTTTAGAGTCAATCAAACAACACGCATTTATTAAGCACCCACTTTGTGCCAGGCACTACCTAAGCACTAAGAATACAATGGCAAAACAGGAAATGGTCTCTGCTCTCAAGAAACTTAGAGTCTAATTGGGGAGAACAGTATAAAGATATAGTGGTATATAAAAAAAAAAAAAAAAGATAACTTTGGTGGGAAGGCTCTATGAGCTTTGATGGCCCAGAAATGTAAAAAGACTTGGTGGTTTTAGTTGGGAGAATATTAAAAGGTTTGGTCTCCAGGGAAATGAATAATTATCAATCCCCAATTAAAGAATAACCTCAAGTCAAAATGATTTTTATGGAAGTTTATTTACATATGAGAAGAGGAAGAGAAAAAAAGAAAATCAGAGAGAGGATAGGATAGGATAAGTGTTCTAACACACTAAGTAATTTGCTCTAACTTCCTTGTTCAACCCATGCAGATCTAATTAATCCTCAGTCAGAGGAGGCTCAGCTTTGAGCCTAAGGCCAGAGGGCCAAAGGGCCCCTGGAGATGAATGAAGCAGAAGCTTCAGTCACAGAGTCTCTTTTGAAAGAACAGTTTCTTTAGAGAAGTCAAGGAAGATTTAGTCTTTACACTCACCACGTGTAATTCCAAGGGAGAGATTAACAGCAGTCCCACTTAGTCCAAGGTCTCTGCTAGTAGTTGGAGCTCTTCCAGGTCCTAGACATCCACCACAAGAAGAAGCGAGCATCCAAGAGCCAAGAAAGCAAGACCTGGAAGTTCTTTCAATTTATCCAGGCCATTTCTTTCATCATTTCCTGTGCCTTCCTCTTTTTACATGTCCAGTCACAACAGACGTTTTTCTTAGGACTGCCTAGGGGGCAGTCAGTCAATTCTGATTTGTCACCCATTCTTGCACACATGGGTCACAGACCTCCCCACTTGAGAGTTAAGTGGAGTTGTTTATACTTTTGGTGATTAGATTTGAGAATGGACAAGGTAGGTCTAATCTCATTATCACAACTAGGAATTCCAAAAGTTAGAAATGGATAAGGAATATAGTTTAGATGTGTGGGTTACATTGTGGAAAGGCTAGAGAAAAGAGGAAATATAATCAAATGCATGATTTTTATAGGTTGTTATGGTTTTACAGGTGTTTTAGTTTGGAATAGGACCTTGAAAAAGATTGAAGAGTTTCCTTCTCCTAAGTCCTCAAAAAAAAGGTTTAATAGAGGGAGGCTAGACGGTCCAGTGCAGTGATGGGCAAACTATGGCCCCTGGGCCAGATGCAGCCCCTTGAAATGTTCTTATCCGACCAATTGACATTATTCCTAATATGACGAATACAATGAGTAGGATACAATACAATGAAACTTGGAAAGAGTTGCCTTAGAAACAGACTGATAGATGAGCATTTTCTTTCCTTTGGCCCCCTCTTTAAAAAGTTTGCCATCACTGGTCCAGTTGATTGAGAGCCAGGCTGAGAGACAGGAATTCCTGGCTTCAAATCTGGGCTCTGACACTTTCTAGTTGTGTGACCCTGGACAAGTCACTCAGCCCCCATTGCTTCACCCTTACTACTCTTCTGCTTTGGGATCAATACACAGTATTGTTTCTGAGTTTTAAAAAAATAGATTTGACAACCAAAAAAGATAACAATGTCATCATCTTGACACTATAATCAAGATTTTGGAAGAGGGGATAAATAACATATCAGTGACTGCACCCACACACATCATTATGTGTCCAATTACTAGTAGTCATCCAAAAAGTTGGATCATCCCCAAGAATGTCACAAACACCCCTGAAATTCTTATTAATCTGATTTACTCTCTAGAACCATTGTGGTGATTTAGAAGCATTCCCAATGTTGATATCGTATTCCCAAATTTCTTTGAGGGAATTATGGGCTTCAAAATAAATTTTTTCATTAAAAAAAAGCTCTATCATTCTCCAAATGATAACTAGTCAAAGAATATAAATAAGCAGTTTTCAAAGGAAAATATAAGAGCTATATGAAAAAATGCTCTAAAATCACTACTAATCAGCGAACTTCAAATTGAAACAACTCTGAAGGACTACTTCATACCTATTAAATTGGCTAAAATGATAAAAAGAAAATGCAAATGACAAATGTTGGAGAGGAAGTGGGAAAATAGACACACTAATTCCCAATCGGTGTACCTTTGAACTAGTCCAATCATTCTGGAAAACAATTTGGAATTATGATCCCAAAGCTATTAAACTGTATATGCCCTTTGACTCATTTGTTATTGGATCGATTCCCCCAAAGAAATTAAAGATTGAAGGACATGTGCCAAAATAGTTATAGCAGCTCTTTTTTGTGGTGGCACCAATTGGAAACTACGAGGATGCCCATAAATTAAGGAATGGCTGAACAAGTTGTGGCTTATGATTGTGATGGAATACTATTGTGCTATAGGAAATGATGATGGAGATGATTTCAGAACAACCTGAGAACACTTATCTGAAATGATACAAAAGGAAACAACCAAACCAGGAGAATGATTTACACGGTAACAACAATGTTGTAAAGATAATCAGCTTTATAAGACTTAGTAACTTTGGTCCATACAATGACCAACCAGGATCCCAAAGAACTCATGATCAAGTATGCCATCCATTTCAGCATGAGTGCATAACACATATACACACATGTGTGTATATATATATATATATATACTATTAAATTTAGTGTATATCTTTAGAGTGTACACATATACCTGTATATATAGTCCACATGTAAAAGTGAACATATATGATATATAATAGTAGATAGTGTACATATAGTATACATGATATACAGTATATATATATATATATATATATTTATATGTACATATATACACTTAGAAATGTATATGTTCACTATTATCATTATTAAATCTGGTACGATTCTGGAACTAGCCTATGGAGTTTTTGCAATCTTCTTACAATCCTAGGGCAAGAGGAATGGGTCAAGTTTCCTAACACAGAGTCCACACTGAGTCAAGGAAATTTATCTTGTCACCAGCCTAACCCTTCCCAAGACACTGAGTGGTCACAACTGAAGAAGTTTGGGTTTTGACTGTACTTTCCACATTAAGCAGTTTTGACAGAATTGTTCATTTTTCCACTGGGTGGTTTGCCATCACACAGCATTTCGTCTTCACACTGGCAGATCCTCTTCAATTCTCGATTTCCTGTGGAGCCGCTAAAAGGGCTCTGCCTCTTCTTCTGTGAGACAAGCATAAGCTGGACATTATTTTCCTTGTAGTTTCTCAATTGTATAAAACAACCACATGACTGTATATATATACAATTATATACACAACTGGTGTTTACACAGGACTTTAGTTACATGGTCTCATTTGATCTTTACAACAGGTACATGGTGGGAACTAATTTTTGACTGGACCTGTGATTTCCCTCATTGATGTAGGGAGTTTTCTCTCATTATTATCCCTCTTTTTATAATGGGTAGAGCACTAAGACAGTCTGAACAATTGATTTCAAATCTGGCTTGAGATACTTATTAACTGTGTGACCTTGGACAAGCCACTTAATCTCTGACAGCCTCCTTGAATATGTTTCCTCAAATATAAAATGTGGAGAGAAACAGCTAAGTGGTTCAGTGGATTGAGAGCCAGACCTGGAGTCAGAAGGTCTTGGGTTCCAATCCAGATTCAGACACTTCCTAGATTTGTGACCCTGGGCAAGTCACTTAACCCTGTTTGCCTTAATTTCTTCAGTCAGAGAAGGAAATGGCAGACCATTCCAGTATCTTTGCCAAGAAAACCACCAATAGGGTCAGGGAGAGTCAAACACTGAATGACTAAACAATAATAAGTGCAGAGTTCTTTACAAATATTATTTCATTTGGTGCCTACCTCTTACCATTCTTCTACCTTAGAACCAATATACTGTATTGATTCTAAGATGGAAGTTAAAGTTTTAAAAAAGGGGGATAAAAATAGCAGCTACCTGCCAGTTATTATGCTGACTAAATGAAATAAAATTTTAAAAAGCACTTATCTCAATGCTTAGTATGTAGTAGGCATTTAATAAATGTTTATTCCTCTTAAAGAGACTCCATCACCCCCATCAATGAAGATCTTTAAGCATGTAACTTGCCTAGAGTCATTCAGCCAGAATGTGTCACAGTCAGAACTTGAACTCAGGTCTTCATTCTAAGGTCCACTAACTACATCCATATTGAAGTTAGATAAATAATTTGCACCCAAGATCACAAAAATACTAAGTGTCAGAAGTGGTTTTCAAACCCACGTTAGCCTTGACTCCAAATCCAAGAATCTTTTCCCTGTAACACACTCTCTCTCCCAGGTGCTCTGTACCTCAGTTGATTCTACATTCAAAGGACACTTTCCAGATCTTTGTTGTTGAATGACTGAGTGAGGAAGCCCAAGAAGGCTCATCAATAGAATCTTTCAAAATCCAATTCTGCATTTCTAACACAGAGATAGGTAGCTCTTTTCTTTCTTTTAATAAAAAAGAAAACAATCATACCTTAATGCCTCTCAAATTTCATTTTGTTAATTTGCCCAGGTCTCCCCCAGAGAAGATCACTCTGGTATAAAAGTTAGTCCTGGTCAAGTGGGTCCACGTGCATGAGAGCCTGCAGCACTGAGTTTTAGGGCAGAGCATTCATTTCTTCCAAGCCCTGATGGTCAGTTTCCATTAAATGCTTCATTGGTTCTAGAAGGTTTCTTGTCCTCAAGAACTTTCACACAGAATCACAGAACTTTCTGAAGGACCCATCCTAGGAACTAAATTAATAAACTTGAGATAAATAAATAACATTACAGGGGGCAGCTGGGTAGCTTAGTGGAGTGAGAGTCAGGCCTAGAGACAGGAGGTCCTAGGTTCAAACCTGGCCTCAGCCATTTCCCAGCTGTGTGACCCTGGGCAAGTCACTTGACTCCCATTGCCCACCCTTACCACTCTTCCACCTATGAGACAATACACCGAAGTACAAGGGTTTAAAAAAAATAACATTACAATAGACAGCAAGATGATTCCCTTCTAGAGGGTAAAGGCCATGCAGTATTATAAAGATAGCTGAGTGACCCTGGGCAAGTCACTTAACCCTATTTGCTTCAATTTCTTCTATAAAACGGAGATTAAAATGACAAACCTCTCCAGCATTTTTGCCAAGAAAACCCCAAATGGAATCACAAAGAGTTGGGCACAACTGAAACAACTCAACAACAGCAATAATGCAGAGATCAAACCATCTCATACTCCATGTGTGATTTATTCATATGCCATACTTAATAGTATAAAATATGCTAAAAAAATCCATCTTTGTTAATTCCCTACAACTCTGTCATATTGAGATAGAATATATTTCAGTGTGTAAACTTTGTGGCTCATGTTGAAATAATCCAACTTAATTAGTAATACTGGTTTTTAAACATCTAAATAACCCAAAAGCTAATAAGCTATCTATTAATGTTACAGTGAGGATAGCCAACATTTATATAGCACAGTAAATGCCAGCCACTGCTTTAAAATCATCATCTCACTTGATCCTCATAACAACCCTGAAGGGAGGTGGTATTATTATTCCTATTTTACAGATGATGAAACTGAGGTTACGTGTGATAACAACAGTAGGCGGTCATATTTCTATAGCTTGTTAAGACTTATGGAGGGCTTTTTTCACAAGTTAGGCAATGCTGGTGTTATTATTCACATTTTACAAAAGGGAAAACCAGCGTCCAGAAATTTAATTGACTTGTTCATAGTCATATAGCCTTGAAAGTGTCAGAGCCAGTGTTATTAGCCCCATTTTACATATTAAAAAAGTTGAGAAATATACTTGCCTATGGATGTGTTGCATAGTATCCAGATAGCACATCAATCAATGTCTTCTGAAGGCAGTTTTGTAGTTTGGGGTTGAATCCCATAGACCAGTGGTTCCCAAACATTTTTGGCCTACCGCCCCCTTTCCAGAAAAAATATTACTTAGCTCCCCCTGTCACATACTATCACCACCCCCTTACAGTTATTCACCACCCCCAAATGCACTTGTGGCTATCACTGCCCACCCTGGATCACTGCAGCACCCACCAGGGGGCGGTGGCGCCCACTTTGGGAATCACTGCCATAGAAGAACCAAGGGTGAATCCAAGACTGAGCTTTGACCAGCTGCGTGGCCTTAATTAAATTACTCATCTGCCTCAGTTTCCTCTCTCCTGTGTAACAGGAGGCTGATCATTGACTAGTATCTTTGGGTCTGTTTTTCAGGGAGACAAGCATTTGCTTTCATCCCTGAGGAGTATTTGGGTCTATTTCAGTTTTTAACCTGGAAAGTAAACTGGCATCATACCCACAACAGGAACTTCCTAAAGGGAGACATACGTAGCCTTTGAAGGTCTGAGAATAGAAGTGGTGACTTCAAGATCTGAGCAAGGGCAACTGTGGAGCACAGTGTTTAGAGTGCCAAGCCTAGAGTCAGGAGGACCTGGATATAATTCTGGCCTCAGATACTTCCTAGTTATGTGACCCTGGGCTAGTCACTCAACCCTGATTGCCTAGCCTTTACTGATCTTCTGTATTAGAACTGATACTAAGACAGAAAGTAAGAGTTAAACATAATAATAATAAAAGAATCCAGCAGCTTTGAAGAAGCTACATCTCTATCCCCACCTTAACTGAGACTTAAAGAGCCATGATGGAAAGAAGTATCCATAGAGGGGAAACAAATAAATGGAGAAACTGAAAAAATAAAGCTGAAATGAGAGCTGAGCTGCTACAGAAAGGCAATAGGAAGGGCGAACCAGGCTCTACCAGAGCAGAAGGCTCAGTAGAATTTACCACTTCAAATATTCCCCCAACAAAAGAAAGGTATTCATTCCTGAACTTTCCCTTCTATACCTGTCCAATAATAGACAGTGTAATATGGTTTACTCACTTATTTTTACCTAAATGTTTCCTGTATCTTGATTATTGCCTTAAACATAAAGAGACCAGGATTTAGGTAGATGGACACAAAACTTTAAATTGAGAAACAAACTCAAACCTCTGTTGATATTAGGAACTTTCCTAACTGGGAGCTCTGAGCTATTCTGATTGTATCAATAATTTTTCATTGAATGTAAACCCCATAAAACAGCAAAGGAAGAGGCCACATGGACTTGAGACCATGATATTGCCCTAAAAGTCAGCTAGTTGTTATAACAGGATTTAGCTGATTGAATCTCTAACCTCCACAGAAGGAAGGGAAAGGTTGGCAAGGTGGAAGCAGACCAGGGACAGGTTAGGTTGTTCTCTTCCCTTTCTAGGTAGGAAGAGGGAGTACCCCAGAAGAGTTGAGTACCTTATTCAGCACCATTTATTATTGTTAAAATAATTTAAAATAAGGAGATCAGCCTATATGATAGCTAAGGTTCCTTCCAAGTCAAACCTTCTATGATTCTGGCTCCCACTAAGCCAATTATAATTCTCTTCTCATCCAGACAACAAACTACTTCCCAATAACCCATGAAAACACAAATGAGCTCTATTAGTACAAGGAAAAACACTTCACACTAAACATGTTAGAAGAGAATTAGCCAGACTCTGACACCTATAACAACAATAAGATTAGCAATGACCTAACATGTCTGTTTTTCATTATAAGTTTCCCAGTTTGTATCTGGATGTTGCCGGTGGGGTAGAGACCTGCCACAATATTTCTGTGGGCACTGATACAGTCTCACCTTCTTAGTTTTTGCTCTTAAAAAGTCTTGAGGTGCATGTAGCATTTTTTAAACAAAGTGGTCCCATGTGATAACCCTTTAGAAGTATTCAGGGGAAGTATTCAAGTGAATTACTGAAGATAAAGCTTAAAATTAGTTTTTCAATTCAATTTTGTACCCAAACAGAATCTTTTTTTGCCTGTGTTTAGGTTTTCATGGAGAAACAGGAGCAAAAATAAAGTCAAAATAAGTAATATCGTGAACTTAGAGTGATATTTCTAGGGATAATAGCCTAACTTTTAGAAAGCAGAAATCTTATCTTCCAGTAGTCAGTCTTACTGAAATTGGTTCTGTGAAGAGAACCTATCCAAGTTTCCTTTGTAGGACCTGTTTTTCTCCTTTGCCAGGTTTGCTTTCTGCTCATCATTCCTCCCTGGATATTTCCATGTGCCAAGTAAATTTAAGGTTGAATCTTTCTTATGGTTTCCATCTTCCATGACTGTGGCTGCTGGTACTGGAGGGCCTTAGGAAGGCCAGATTTCTCAGATCTTCCTAACCCCCTGGGTATCATCCTTTCATACCCATTCAGACTTCTTGGCCCGTAGGTAGCCTGGGCTGCCGCAGCTCACAGGAGAGGTAGAAGGTTTCGGCTCATTGGATGAATAATGTCCTCCAAGTCTGCTTCGAGGGCCAGAGGCAAACTCTTCAAGCTGGGGGTTGTCTTTGGACCTGCCAACCTCTTTGAAAGGCCTGCTTTGCCTCTCTTTAGAAGCTATCCCTTGCTGTTCACTGCCATTGGACATCACGTCGCTGCCATCTTCATCCAGAAAAGTCATTCTTCCAGATGAGCAAGACTTACGACCAGGGCTATTAAGGTTTGACCTGGAAGCTATATCTTTAGGCCACAACATAGAAGGAAGAGGGATATCATCTTCCCCTCGAGACTCAGGCCACCCAGCATTCTCACTAGTTTGACTAACCCTTTTCACCCGTTTTGGAGGCTCCCGCCCTACCTCTGAGCTCAAACAGTGTTTGGCTTGACCAGGAGGAAAGTGCGGGGGGCCCTGATCTTCACTGACACAAACGTTTTTCATCATCCGTTTAGCCAAATGCTTCCGTCTCAGCCATCTCTGCATGCAACAAATCAGGTCAATAAAACTTAGAAGAAAGGACAGAGCGCTGACTCCCCAAATAAAAAGCATCATGATTGATTTCTCTGTGGGCCGGGAGATATAGCAATCTACCGTGCTTGTACAAGGAGAATGGTAGCAGGAGAATCGCTTTGGAACCCAGAATCCGAAGAGATAGTATTGGGCACCACCAAAAGCAGCTTCAGTCAGGATCCTCAGAAGAAGTTGTATTATATACGCAGTGGAAAAGTCAGGGAAATTTCGTTGAGAACAGCCAGATCCCTTCACTACTCTCTGGTCAGGGAGGGTATGCCTTGCTTTACAAAAATCTGGTTGGCGGGCCCCCATGGCAGCATGGAGGGCTCCTTTGTGAAAGACATAAACACTGAACAGGGCATATGGTAGGAGAACAGATACGTTCTGGATCAGCCAAAATCGGAAGTGAGATACAGGAGAGAACATGTCATAGCATACATTGGAGCATCCTGGTTGCAAAGTATTGCAAACAAATCTCTCTTGTTCGTCTTGGTAGATTGGATAGCCTGCCAAAATAATTATCACTATCCTCAGCATGATCATGAAGATGAGCCAGATCTTCCCTAGAAAAGAACAAATTGGTATGAAAAAATATGAGAACCAAGAAGTATGAAAACAATTCTCAGAATACTGGAAGTGAGAAGCAAATTCCAAAGTAAGAAGAGGACAGGGGAGCCATTGAGTATGCTTTTTGGTTTGTTTGGGAGTTGCTTTGTTTATAAATCTGAAGTCTATGGAGTAAATCTACTCTGAACAGGACATTTAACATCTAAGCTCCTTGTGACTCCATTTTCCATAAACTAAGCCTATGTTTCTTCTTAAGGGCTTCAAGATTATTAGACAAAAAAAGTATACTAAGAATTAATTCATTAATTCATCCTCTACTATTTTGAACTTTTTAAAAGTCCAGTTATCTCTGGGTGGAGCTGAAATTTATTTTTATATTGTCTCTGAAAAAAAGTGCTTGCTAAGTCAGCTAATGGTGTAAATAAGACTATAGAACAGTGGTTCCTAAACTTTTTTGGCCTACCGCCCCCTTTCCAGAAAAAAAAATATTACTTAGCTCCCCTGGAAATTAATTTTTTTTAAATTTTAATAGCAATTAATAGGAAAGATAATTGCACCTGTGGCCATCACCGCCTCCCTGGATTGCTACAGCACCCACCAGGGGGCGGTGGTGCCCACTTTGGGAATCACTGCTATAGAAGATATGTTTAAATCTCTTAATGAAAGAAACTGTTTTAAAAGGATTTCGATTCCACATGGTAACACTCAGTACACAGATAAATGTGGCTAATATCTGTTTATAGGAACACTCCACAGAATTTATGCTGGGTAACACTGTTAGCAATTAACATTGCTATTTGTGCTTGGAAATTTTCAAACTAAGCTTGTTCAAATGTCTCTGATAAAACTGACTTTTCAGTGATCCAAACTACCTTCCATTTAATGAGATCCAAATTTGTGAAAGTTGCTATCATCTGTGAATGGAAATTAAAAGAAATTTTTTTTTTACTTTTCAAAATCTACCCAGGAAACTAAATAACTTAAAAGAAACATTTCTCATCCATTGGGTGAGACCAAGGCAATTTTTAAATGCTTGAGTTCTGTATCTAGAGAGTAAAAACAATAGTACCAAAAAAAGAATCTTGTCCTGGGGATCAAAAGTTTCAAGTTCAATCCCTTTTCTGCCATGTGTGAACTTGGGGAAGTCGTGCCAAGTTTCTGAGACTCAAAATATTTCTCAATATTTTCTCAAAATATAAGTAAAGGGGTTGAACTGAGTGATTTCTAAGGACCAAATTATGATATCCTATCTCTAGACCTATGATACTATGAATATTGCCTATAATGGGGGGGGAGTGTCAGACAGGGACAAAAAGTCATATAGTAGTCTATTACCTATTAAAGCAGTGGGAAAAAGTGAAATAAACACAGGATGACAAATTTTTTTAAAATTTACAACACAAGTTGCTCTTCAAAGGCATAAGAAAATAGAATATCAATTAAGTATTTAAAATGATTAAAAACTAAACAGGAAATAAGCTGGAAGAAAAAAAATAATTAGAGAATAACTTCTGGTTTATTTTTGCAAAATTGTCTCCATTCCTGGTAATTTGAGTAAAGGAATAACAGCATAAAAATATCCTTTCCCACCTGCTCTAGTCTTCAAACACTCATGTCAATGAAAGGAGAATTGGTTAGATTTCAAACACCATTTCACTTAAGTAATCACAGTGGAATGAGAGTAAAATTAAAAAAAGAAGAAGAAGAAGAAAGAAAAAAAGGAAGCAAACACAGAGCCTCCTGGGGTAAAAATATATTCTTGGGTCCTTTACTGGCAAAAACATAGAAGCTTGTTCTTTAAAGTTAACCAGCAAAACTAAAAACAGAAAAAGAAGCCAGGTTCTAGAAGAGAGATGGAATTCTGTCATTTTTGATAAAGAGAAAAGAAAGATTAAAAAAATAAAACTCACCCACAATTGTTACATTGCAGTTCAATGTGATGATTAGAAATCCCAGCAAATCCCAACGTTCCATATTTCAGTAACTCTCCAGACTCTCAGTAGCAAGCAATCTTGGAATGTGGTACTTTCCAGACCAAAAGAATATGGGAAAATTCCTCAGGATTACATGTTTGCTTGTTTGTTAACTAGAAAGAGTCCTAACAAATAAGCCTGGAAATGATGAGGTGGGGAGAAGTCCATTGACAGAAACCCAATTTCTTGTTCGTCAGGTTTAAACTTCAGGCAACTCATTGCTTCCAAGGCTGGCCATTTCCTGACAACTGCAAAGAGACAAAAAGATGACAGCAGTCATCTAAGCCATTGTAAGTTATTCTTACCCTCTCCGGGGCATTCCAACCTCTTGGCGTTACTCCCATGTCTCAGTTGTGAGAGTCAGGTGTCTTCAGAATATATGTAATGCAGTTTTATTAGAGGTCCAAAAATATCAATTACCTCACCCCCAGAATAGTAGAGATCAGAAATGGAAAGATTTGAGGGACACTATGCTTTTCTTTCAAAAAGGAGTTTCTTTCTGGGTTATCCCCTTCTTGTAAATATTTCCACAGCATCCTCTATTAAGAGAACTATTTCCTCTAATGAGCATGCCTTGATCACAAACCACAATGGCCATCATCTTTATTTTAAATTCCTACAACACTGAAGAATACATGTCATTAACATATTATTTTGCTCTACTTTATATTACTTTTCCCCCTTATTTCAGGCATGAGTCTTTTTTTCCCCTAAATCGATGAAAAACTTGGAGAGAAGACTCTCCTTTTGATATTTCACTCCAGGACCTCTTATGGTACTGCTCACAGAGTATCTGTTCACCAAATGCCTATAAATGAATGATTGAATGGGACTTTATGATATCATATTATATCTGTATCCAAATCCCTTTATTCCCATTATTCCATTATTCATAAGAAATTACCCTGCATATCTAGAGATATAAAACTGAGAATAAAAATTATCATCTATTCAATGTCCTGGTTGTTTTTTTTCTCCTTTCTATTAGTGGAGAAGGGACAGAAAGGTGAAAGGAGTAGCAATCATTTTTATTATATTCTCAAAAGGATTTCCCAGAAGAAGGATTTTACCTAAGCTTCTTTTCATCTTTGTCCAAGAAACACTTCTCCATATTCTACACATCCACACTGCTCTCTCCTTGAAAATAATATATTTTTACATAACCCAGATTGAATTGCTTGTCAGCTCTGGGATAGGGGAGGGAAGAAGAGAGGAAAACAATTTGGATTACATAACTTAAGAAAACTCATGTGGAAATCTGTTATTAAATTTTTTAATTATTTTTTTTTAATTTGCTGAGTTCAGGTTAAAAAAAAGAGAGAAAAGAATATGTTTTGCTGGACTCTAGTTATTCATATAAAGAAGAGAAATGGCATTTGGAAAAATGATTCACAAATACAAATTGTCCAATAACAATTGTGATTTGAGGATAAATCAAGATAAATCAACAACCTATTTGCTTTCTAATGCAACAGTTTTGAGGAAATTACAGGTGCTAGGACACTTTACAATACAGAAAATGTAATTCCTGCCCTTAAGCAATTTACACTCTAATAGATAGTCATGCTAACTATAAGATAAAAGGGAAGATTCTCTAGGTCTGTAGTGGCAAATCTATAGCACATGTGCCAGAGGTGGTGGGCATGGGTGCTGTTGCCCTGGCCCCACCACAGAGTTCACCAGAGTTTGTTACTAGAAAGCCATGGGAGCCAGACTGCTCCCCTACCTCTCTCCCCGCATGCCTGAGGACATGGATAGAGTGCTGGGCCTGAACTCCAGAAAGACTCATCCTCTTGAGTGCAAATCCAGCCTTGGACATTTCCTAGCTGTGTGATCCTGGGCAAGTCACTAAACCTTATTTGCCTCAGTTTCCACATCTGTAAAATAAGCTGGAAAAGGAAACGACAAACTGCTCCAGTATCTTTGCCCAAGAAACCTCAGATGGAGTCATGAAGAGTCAGACACAACTAAAATGACTGAATGAGAAAAAACAAATCTCTAGGTAGTCTCACTCAGAATGAAGTGGATTTGGGGAAAGAGGTTGGCTGTAGAGGATTATGTCAGTAAGAAGGTCCAATGGGTCAGTAAAGCATGAGAGGAAGTAACAGGAAGCAAGCTTAGGGTTAAAAGGCATACAAGAGAGCTCCTTAAGGGCAGAAATTGTTTCTTTTTTATCATTACATTCCAGTCTAGCATGGTACTTTGCACATAGTAGATGCTTTAAAATTTCTAATACCTTGGGTATTAGATTTGGGCCTGGGGGTAGGGGCAGTGAGGTGGCTCAGGGGATTGAGAGGCAGGTCCAGAAATGGGAGATCCTACTCAAATCTGGCCTCTGATACTTCCTAGCTGTGTGACCCTAGGCAAGTCACTTAAATCCCATTTGCTCTTCTGCCTTAGAACTAGTATTGATTCCAAAATGGAAGGTAAGGATTTTAAAAAAAAGATTAGGGAATTGAATTGAGAAGATAATGGGAGTTCAGTGTTGAAAGTGATTACCATAACAAAAGAGAAGGGAACCTCTCCCTGGAATAACTAACCCTTTAGGAATACTGAAGGATCAGGACCTCAGAGTGACAGCTGAGGGTTTCAGAAAGGCAAACAATTGAGCATCAATGGTTTGGGAAGAGAAGAGTGAGAGAGCAGAAAAGCAAGGCAACTGAAAATGGATTTCTCTTTCCTCAGGCGTAGACAGACTTACAACACGGTACCAATAGACTGATGACACGTACTTAGTGAAATGTAATACAGCTCTGGAGCACATAGTAATTAAGACTTTTGTTTGGGTTTGTGTGGGTTTTTTTAAGGAGCTACTAAATTATCTAATTGGAGAAATGAGTGTTTTACTGGCACTGCTCAAGATTTAAATGACTTTAAAAATTTTAGGATGCTGAATGGAGAACAAATGTTTAGCAGCTGCACAGACACAACAGGAAAATCTTGTCTGGCATTTGCATTCCATTTCCCTACTGAATTGCACTTTTTCTAATAAGAAAATAAATAATAATAGCCTATTCCACCAATGGTATGTAATGGGGGGAAAGGGGTTTGGGGGTTGAATATATTAAAAGGTTAGGTCGCCACAGGATTGAACAATTAGCAATCCCCAAATAAAGAGTAACCTCAAGTTAAAATGACTTTTATGGAAATTTATTTACAAATGAGAAGAGGAAGAAGAAATAAGGAAATAAGAATCTAACAGTAAGTAATTTGCTCTGATCCCCTAGTTAATCCAGGTAGATCTAATTAATCCTCAACCAAGGGAAATCCAGCCTTGATCCCAAAGCTGGAGACTCAGAGGGCCAAGTTAATCCAGATAGATCTAATTAACCCAAGGTTGGAAACTCAGAGGAGCAGAGGCCAGAAGGGCTGGGGGGTCCAGAGGCAAATGAAGCAAAAGCTTCAATCACAAAGTCTCTATTAAAAGGGAAGTTCCTTAAGAGAAAGTTCAGGAAGATTCAGTCTTATACTCACCAGGTAGAATGCCCTGGTCACAAACCAGGAGAGCTCCTTCAGGTACCATTCACAAACCAGAAGACCCAGCTCAGCTGACTGAGGTCTCTTTTTAAAGAGGCTTCTTTTGCATAACTTCCTGTGGCCTCCTCTTAGTTTACTACATGTCCAATCACAACAGATGCTTTCCTTAGGACTGCCCATGAAGGTAGTCAGTAAATTCTGATTTGTTACTCTAGCACATGTGGGTTACAGACCACCCAAAAATGGAGATGTTTTCACCTTTGGTGATTAAATCTAAAGATGGGCAGTGTAGATTTAATCTAATTATCACAGGTATATATCTATTTTATAGGCCTAGCCTAGGAAATCCAGAAAACTGAACATTCTGGGATCCCAGTTAAACTGCAACTAGATTGACTGCAAAATTTTAGCACAATGGAAAGGAAGACATCAATGAAGACCAGAACTCACAATCTAAATGTAAGGGATACAAAGCTCATTAAACTGAGTTGGCCCTGGTGTTCTAAACTTGTCTCAATCTTTGTTAATTATTCCCCAAAGTCCCACCATGCTCAGAGTTTAACATTTAATAAGAATAAAGGTAAACTGGTTCTCTCTGACAGTGACTAGGAAGACACTTCCCTTGTGAATCTCTGTGTTAGCCAGGAATATATTTTGAAAAGGGAGGTATGGTGACAATAATAACAAAACAGCAATAATTAACATTTATTAGTGTTTTTAAGTTTATGTAATACTTTATATATATTATCTGTTTGATCCTTGAAATAGCCTGTGAGCTCAATGCTATTATTATTATTCCTCTTTTACAGTTGAGGAAACCGAAGCTGAGAGAGGTTATGTATCTTGGTCAGAGTCACATAATCATACTTAGGACTTTATGACTTCAACATCAATACTCTGTCCAGTGTCACCTAGCTTCCAAAGACCAGAAGAATTCCTTGATTGTATTCTACTTCAACTAAACCATGACTCCAATTCTGAGGTATGGGAAAGGATTGAGATGGGAAATCAGTTAGGGGAAAATGAAAGGACTGACTTATGTCAGTGAGTACCCATGTTTCTGCTCTCCATTGCTGGATTTCTCTCTTTTTTTTTAATTGGATATAGCTAATGTCCACCTCTTCTTCAGCCACTCTCTTATGAAACCCCCTAAAATCTGGGTCCCCCCATCATTCTATTGCAAATTACTCTCTCGAAGGCCTCCTAGTTCCTAAATCCAATACAATTTTCAATCCTCATCCTCCATGACTTTTCTTTTTTTTTTTAATTTAAATATTTTATTTTTTTAGAAAAATTTTCCATGGTTACATGATTCTTGTTTTTACTTTCCCCTTCACCACCATCCCCATATCCAAAGCACATTTCCACCTCCATGACTTTTCAACAGCGTCTGATACTGTTGACAATTTCTCCCTTTTTGGATAGAACTCTTCCATTAACTTCAACACTCCCTTGGTTCCCTTTCTCCCCACCTAAGCACTTCTCTATATCTTTTAATGGATCCTGACTGTGTTTATCAGTTATCTGGGTTTTCCTCAAGATTTTGATCTTGGTCCTAATCTTTGTTGTTGGTTGGTCAGTCTTGCCAGTGTCTTTTCTCTTCACAATTATTTCCAAATACAGTTTTTACATTCCCCTTCTAGTATCCCTCCCCTACTTACCCACTGTTCTATAACTCTCCAACAAAGGAAGCAAGTAGCATTTTATTATTATTGATCATTGGCTATGGGAGGAGGGTGGTAGGAGGGCAGGGAAAGAACATGAATCATGCAACTATGGAAAAATATTCTAAATTAATTAATTAAATAAATTTTTAAAATTAAAAAAAAGATCCCAACCCAGCCTAGTTTGATAGCCATGGGGATTAGTGGGATCTAAGAGTATCCCTACCCTGAAAATGAGCTGTTTCTGACTACAAAAATTAATATAATTCACTATTAATTTTCTTCACTCATGTACCCAAGTTCAAATCTAGCCTAAGACATATACATAAATAGTATGTTAGGATGTCTATCTTCTCACAGCTCCTCCAACACTGATTATTCCTTTTAATACTAGAGTCATTTCTTTTTTTAAATTTGCTTTTTAAAATTAATAAACATTTATCTTTATCCTTCCCCATCACTGAAAAATGAAAAAGAAAAACAAACCCATTTTAACATACATTCATAGTCAAGTAAAATGAATTTTCACTTTGACTGTGTCTAAAATTGTATTTCTCCTTCTGCAGAGTCTTTTCAAGCTCTAGGACTTGCGCTCTGAACAACTCTTAACCATCCCCAACATTTCCTTCATAGGAACAAGTTCTGTGAATAGAGTTGCCTGAATTTTGCAATAAAATGCTCAGATATCCATGTGTCCCAACTTTGAGATGGTTTCTGCTTTGGTTTTTTGTTTTGTATAGAATATTTTGAGGCAGATATTAAAATGCATTTTTTAATGCAGAGTCTGGCTCCTACTCTCTTTATAGGGTAATAACATATTATATCTCCTCGTGTACTCCACATTTTAGCCAAAGTAGCCTGCTTGCTGTTTTCTATACTTTATATTCCATCTCCCATCTCTGAACCTTTGCTGCCTCTAATGTTCTCTTTGCTTACTACCTCTTAGAACTTCTGGCTTCCTTCAAGGCTTAGCTCAAGCATTATATCCTATAAAAGATCTTTCTTTATTTCGCTGGTTATTAGTGCTCTCCCCAATGAATAATTATTTTATATTTATTTAGTATAGATTTGTCTAAAGCAGTGATGGCAAACTTTAGAGAGGGAGTGCCAGGCCCCACCTTCACCCCACCTTCACCCCACCTCCAAGATGGAATTCCATGCCCACCTCCTCAGAGACTGAGTGCCACACCTTGCCCACCCCCACCCTTACCCCAGACAGGGGAGGGAGGAAGTGCTCCCATTGGGTTGCTGGGAAGAGGGGTGAATGATGTGAAAAAAAGTCCTCAGACCAGCATGGAGAGGGGGAAGGCAGCAGCTCTGCCCAAGGCCCTCTGTCTTTCTAAGGAACTCTGGGTGAGGGAGGTGGGTTGGGGGAGGCAGTGCTCATACCCACAGGGAGCACTCTGCATGTCATCTTTGGCACCCATGCCATAGGTTCACCATCACTGGTCTATAGATAGTTCTTATTTCTCCTTTCCCCATCTCCAGTAGAATGTAAGATTACTGAGGGCAAGAAAGTTGTTTATTATTTAGAAGTTTCCCAAGGTGAAATCCAATGCAATTTAACATTCACTGAGCCCTGAGTCTGTGGCACAGACCTTTGTTTACTTCACAATCTTGCCTAGGGAAGTCTGTTGATAATGATATGAAGACCAAGATAATGTTTGTTAGGTTTGCTGAATGTGCTTCATTTTCTCTTATTTACCTTCATGTTTTCAGTAAAAACCAGGAATGGGACTAACAAAGTGAACCATGATTATTGAATGTCATTTGGGAAGGACATTCCCAAATTGCTCTTAAGGGGTTCTCAAATGGGGAGACTATAGCATCAGGATTGTGTCTTTGTCATTGTATTCCTGTGTATACGTATCTCTTCATATTTCTCTCTCTTTCTCTGTGTGTGTGTATACACACACACACACACACATATACATATATGTATATATATATATATATATATATATATATATCTCAGTATGTTCCTATATCTGTCTTTCTCTGTTTCTGTCTCTGTCTCTCATCTCTAGCATCATTACTTCTCGTCAGTAAATTTTATTTGTCTCACCCTAGATCTCTGAATTCCATCTTCTTCTCTGCCTTGAAATACAGGAAGGTAAAATAAGATCTATTAGCATCTGGATTTGAACACAGCCAATCAAAGTATTCAGTGCTGGGCTGAACAAGAGAGAAGCCCCTTCTCTCTAGAGTGAAGAAAATGTTCAGTTGCAAAAAAAAAAAAAAAAAAAAAAAAAAAAAAAAGATGAGCTCATATTGTTCTCATCCAACTTATTTTGTCATACAAAATACCAATGCTCTCCTCTGGCAGTCTTTTTAATTCAATTTTTTCCTTAAAAAAAAAACAAATAAAAGTCAGGGAACATCCAATTTTATTGTCAGCCTTATCATTTGTACAACCCGCACCAAGCACTGAAGTGACTGATGTAGTTACCAAGGGCTATTTCTCAGAAAGAAAATCAGGGAAGGGAAATCACAAAATGGCAAGCAAGAAAATGCTATCAAATGAGACATCTTGGATGAGATGATCTCTGTAAAGTCACTTCAGCTTTAAGGGTCCAAGGTTTCATGCTCCTAAGCAAAATGAGGAAGGGGAAATATGAAAGTGGCCATTAGAAACAGAATGAGAAGGTGGTAAAAACAAAATGTTTAAAGTTGAACTGTAAAGGAGATTTCTTTTTCAAAGTGCCTGGAAAGACCAAAAGAAGGACTAGGTTCTTGTCAAATGAAGAAAGAAAGAAAACATCTATTAAATGCTGCTATATACAAAGTGATGGGAATAGTTAGAAAGGCATCCCTCTGCCCTCAAGGAGTTTATATTCTAATAGGGAAAAACAACCCAGAAAGAACCTTTCAGCTGGAAGTCAAATGAACAAGTCCCATGATCCTTAAGACACAGAAGCAAAACAGAGCATCCTTTTAAAGTTTTCTATTGATAAATTACATCTGCTTTTGATGGTTAAACTTTTTGATAATAAAGAGGAATTAGGTGGCAAAAACTTTCACTTCCAGGTCTTTGGTATGAGGAAAATTAACATGGAATTGCATTTTTATTAGAAATATTTGTGTGAGAAATCATTTTTTCTAAGCCTCTTGGAGTTCCAAGGTCAGGCTAAAATAATCCAGGCCTTGAGACTGGGCTGTGTTTCAATAGCCTCTTGACATTTTAATCTCTTAACATGCCAGAGAAGGGTGAGTCTGGCCATTTCTCTAACTGTTGAACTTTGATTCATTTGAAAGTAGGGTAGGTTGGTATTTTCCTTATTTAGTAAAGACCCACCTCCTCTGGTATAAAGTAATGAGGGAGGAATTGAAATCTCTGTCTGCTCTCCTCATTTGAAATATCAACCACTGGGGACTGTCAGGAGAGATCCAAAGAATAAACTGTCAGGCCAATCAGAAACTAAACGCAGCTTCCTATAAAAGTGAGAGTCAGGGCTCACTGGCTCTCTTTGTCATGAAAGAGGCCAATGGAAAATATCCATCCTTCATTAATGGTACAAGGGCCTCCATTAATGAATGATGATTTCCCCTAGGAAATGGCCTCATGTTCTTTATTGGTTAAAATTCCACATGCTACAAGTAGCTATTGATGCTGAGGAAGCAGAGGCTACAGTATCTATATAACAGTACCAGATAGAATCTTACAAAGAGTTGCTACCCTCTAGGATGGCAGTAGGGGTTGAAGATGAGGGTATTTTTCCTTTTTTAATGAAGACATTTCCTGTTCTACTTGTTCACACAAGTGACAATTTGTATCAGTCCTCTGTCTTCTGCTTCCTTTTACCCTAGAGACACTTACAGAAATAAATTTGGCCCATATTTCTCCAGAGAGAAGCATCTGGCATGGATTTCTTCCTCAAGAAGCCAGTGACTTTCTATTTTAAAATATGTAATAGAGTAGACTGATGAAATCACAGTACCAGACAACACCCTTCCCCTCCCCTCAACATACAAATGGTACAATAGTATTAGATGAATATCTCCATAGGTCAAAGTCCACCTGAACACATAAACAAAAGATTTTTTAAAACTAAGGTAATTGGCTTCAGAACTAAAATTTTCTAGACATTCTTTATTGGTATTTTGATCATTTCAAGCACATACTGTTCATCAATCATGTCAAAGAGGATCTTGGGATCATTGTGGAATGATGTCTTGACTTGTTCATGAATTGGATTTAAGTGAGACAGAATTACACAAAGCCACCAGCCTTATTCTCTCTTCAAAGATTAGTGGCCAGACAAAATCAAGACAACTGGTGATGACCTGGGATGTTGTAGATGATCTTGGTGTCTTCAAAGTCTGACCAAGCTCTAAGCTTCAGCTGCCTTCCTCACGACTGGAAAAAATTGTTCTAATCCTTCCATTCCACCAGAGGAAGTCTTCACATGCTTGGGGTAGACATCCTCCTAATTCACCAATGCATTTCCAGTCTGATGGCTAGCCTCAACCTGGTTAGCTTGGCTGCTGAGACAGATGTATCAAGTTACGGCTTCTTAGAGTCACAGGTGGAAGTTGGGTGACAGGTAGACACAAAAGGTGGATAAGTGGCCCTAAAAAGGGTTCGGAAAGCCCTCACACCAGAGGTGCTAGTCCTCTCCATACACTCTCTCTATTCCTTCCCACACACTCCTCTCTAGTTTGGTATTACAATCATTTTGTACATAATTAAATACCTAAAAAGCAAAGTGATCTACCTAGGGTCCTCATAGTTGGTACTCATCTCAAACTTGTAGCCAACCTTCACCTCAAGTGGGACCTCACTATTATTGTACAATTCTACCATTCCCTTCAGTGACTCCCCTAAACCTTTCCTTTTCTCTTTTTACCCCACCCTCATGCAAGATCTTAATCCCCTAAGATCTAAGCCATCTCTCTACAGATCATCCAATCATTAGAAATATAATCTAGCAAAATTAATAGAGAGTTGACATTGGAGTCAGGAATACCTGTGTTTAATATCTACCTTTGCCATATACTAGCTGTGTGACCCTGGCTAGAATCCTGGAAGCCCCAGGTAGCTTCCAAAAACTAATATTGGTAGAGGAAGTTTGTCATCAAGTGTATGAGAACAATAACAATAACAATAAAAAAGCATCTGATTCTTTACAAAGACATATTCTTAATCCCATTCCCTATCCTACTGTTCTAGGATATATAAACTCTCAAACATGCTCAAGTTTTACTAGTCCTCTAGAAACAAACAAATAAAATTCTCCTCCCTTGATTTTTTTTACCCTTTTCAGCTTCCATACCAGCTTCCAATTCTCTCTTCCTTTTTTTTTCCATTTAATAATTTTTATTTTTTAGAAAAGTTAACATGGTTACATGATTCATGCTCTTACTTTCCCTTTCACCCTCTAGCTCCTCCCCCCCCCATAGCCGATGCACATTTCCACTGGTTTTAACATGTGTCATTGATCAAGACCTATTTCCAAATTGTTGATAGTTGCATTGGTGTGGTAGTTTCGAGTCCACATCCTCAATCATGTCCACCTCAACCAATGTGTTCAAGCAGTTGCTTTTCTTCTGTGTTTCCACTCCTGCAGTTCTTCCTCTGAATGTGGGTAGCATTCTTTACCATAAATCCCTCAGAGCTGTCCTGTGTCATTGCATTGCTGCTAGTATAGAAGTCCATTACATTCGATTTTACCACAGTGTATTGGTCTCTGTGTATAGTATTCTTCTGGCTCTGCTCCTTTCGCTCTGCATCAATTCCTGGAGGTCTTTCCAGTTCACATGGAATTCCTCCAGTTTATTATTCCTTTGAGCACAATAGTATTCCATCACCAGCATATACCACAATTTGTTCAGCCATTCCCCAATTGAAGGGCATTCCCTCCTTTTCCAGTTTTTTGCCACCACAAAAAGCGTGGCTATAAATATTTTTGTACAAGTCTGTTTATCTATGATCTCTTTGGGGTACAAACCCAACAATGGTATGGCTGGATCAAAGGGCAGGAATTCTTTTATAGCCCTTTGAGCATAGTTCCAAATTGCCATCCAGAATGGTTGGTTCAGTTCACAACTCCACCAGCAATGCATTAATACCCCAATTTTGTCACATCCCCTCCAACATTCATTGCTCTCCCCTTCTCTCATTTTAGCCAATCTGCTAGGTGTGAGGTCTCTTCCTTCCTTTACTGCCAAACTTGAAAAAAAATTTCTATACCTGATGCTTGCTTTCCTCACTATCCAATCACTCCTAAATCCTTTGCATTTTGGTTCCCATCATCTCCACTGAAACTACTCCAGTGAAGGTCAACAGTGGTCTCCCAAATCACCAGAAATAACAACATTCCTTTTGTCATCCTCCTTGACCTGAAGTATTTTTTCTATTATACTATTGACCAGTATCCCACACTGTTGCAAGGATATCTCTCTCCTTCTTTCATTCTCTCTTTCTGTCTGTTTCTCTCTCTCTCTCTCTCTGGATCTCTCTGTCGCTCACTCTTTCTCATTTCCTTCACCCACCATTGTCTCAATTGATGCCTCTCTAGACAGATTACGCAGAATTTATTTCATTAACATTTCAAATTCAGTATGGCCAAATACAAGTTTATTATATAACTTTCTTCTGCCATCCAACCTTTTGACACAGGTGAGAATTCCCCTCTGAATTATTATGCTTCTCCCCACATCCTTCACCCTTTCATTTCTATCTTGAATCCCTTTTACATTCTTTTGAGGAACAAATGAGTCTTTCTGATAGTCTTGAAAGAAGAAATGTGTCTTTTCCACCTTTTAGGACAAATACTAACACACCTAATATATACATACACTTTGGTATTGGAAGAATCTGAATGTATCATACTTTCTACAGGTCCCAATAAAATTTTTCATGCCTTCTATAGCTCTTCAAAGAAAACTCCAGAATCATTTGTCGTCCTTTGGGTACCTCCTTGCTAATACTTGAGCCCAACTACTGTGACAAACTGCCACATTTGGAAGAAGTAAGATTTGAAATGTACATTAAGATCCTTTCTATGTCATTTCATCTTTTCACTGGTCTCACCTCTTCTCCTCTACTCTTCTTAAGACTAGATTTCCCTGGTTCCACTTACAAGGTGATACTAAATTCATTTAGGAGACTTGCACATAAAAAATAAGAACAATAAAACAAAATCCAAAGATCTAATGAGATCTACATTGTTTCATCTTGCTTCTGCTTTCCCAAATCTCCCACTTCTCTACATCCCTGCATGTGAGGTGCTCTCCTCAATCTCTCTAGACCTCAGTTTCCTCATATGTAAAATGGAGATTGACCGCATGGAATAGTTGTCAGAAAACTGGCCTTGAAGGCAAGAAGAAATGAGATCAAGTATGGCCCTCTGTGATACTGGCAATTTAACCTCTTGGTGCCCAGCCAACTCTTTAAGACTATAAATTGCAAAGGAGGTACTGACTTTCTCTGGTAGAGGGAATTTCCGCATCTCCCTCTAAAAATGAAATTAGAAATCAGTTCCCCAAAATGGGGATTACAAAACTTTTTTTAAACTTCCAAAAAATGTTTTATGGGGGCCTTTTGTTTTTCCAATACTCATTTCCATTTAAACCTACCTCCTCCATTTAAGCCTTCCTTGTAATAAAAAAAAAAATTAAGCAAAATCATTTAAGAGTAACTGAGTCTAACAGTCATTCTATACAAGTAACTCTGGCCCTAAAATCCATTGGCATGAGATTCTTAACACACCAAAACCTTGGGAACTTTAAAGCACTACATAAATGCTGATTATTATTATTATTTCATTTTTATCTTTTTCACTGAAGTTCAAATAAAATTGGTCCTGAAACAAAGTACTGCCCTGAGATTATTGTTGTATATTTAATGTTCTGCAGACTATCATGCAGATAGACAAAATTACTGCTTTAAGTAAGGGGATGAAAGTATTGGGATGGAATGTCATTCTTCCGAAGGCTCACTGAAAACATCTTTGGACCAACACCAACAGCAGACAGGACAAAGGGAATGATAGATATACTATGTTCTGTTCTCCAGGATTTTGATTTTTTCCCTCCCCTATAGAGCTCTATATTTTGAGACCTCATCACTCAATATAGCTGGGAAAGTATAAGTATTTGGTATTATTTATTTAAAATATTGTTCTTAAATTTTTATAGGGAGCTGCTGGGTCACACAATGGGTAGAGTGCCATTTCTGGAGTCAGGAGGACCCGGATTAAAATCTGAACTCAGACACTTTCTGGATGGGTGACCCTGGGCAGGCCTGTTAACCCCATATGCTAGCCCTTACCCTTCCTTCTTAGAGTTGTGAGTAAGACAGAAGGAAAGGGTTTAAAAAATTATTCAATATAAATTGAACATAATTGAATTTCATATAGTTCATATATTTTCATATCATATTTCATATAATTGAATTTCACATATTTTCATATAAATGAAATAAAAAAGATTATTCAATGTACAAATATACAGAAACATCATCATTATCTCATAGACAAAACTATTGCTCACCATAATGATGATGTTTCCGTATATTTTTACATTGAATTCTTAAGACTATATGGAGGTTGAGACAGCTAGTAGAGAGTGGAGAGAAAGCCAGGCTGGAAGAGGGTTCAAATCTGACTTCAAACACTTCCTATATGTGTGATCCTGGGCAAGTCACTTAACCCCAATTGCCTAGCCATTACCTCTCTTCTGCCTTGGGGGAAAAAAAGAATATATGGAGGTCTACATTTGTAATGCAGTAACTTGCCCATTAATTTATGAAAGCAAGTGACCTTTTGATGTATAATTCTGGCTACTTGTTTGGGTCTTCTAGTTATTCAGTAAGCAGCTAGGAGGCACAGTGGATAGAGTACTGGATTTAGAGCAAAGAAGACATGAGTTCAAATGTGACCTAAAGTATGTAATAGTTGTGTGACACTGGGCAAGTCACTTGAATTCCATTTGCCTCAGTTTTCCCAACTATATAATGGAGATAATAACAGCACCTATCTCATGTTGTGAGGATCAAATAAGATCTTTATAAAGCTTTTGGCCCAGTGCTGGCAAAATAGATCACATAATAGATGTCACACATAATGCTCATTCCTTTACCCCTTATTCCCTTTTTCTCACCCTGATCCCAGCAGGTACTAAATTTTTAGGATATGCAGTCAGTCATATGTTGTATAATCTACCATTTTTTTTGCATCATCTGCTCTGAGCATGCTTCCTTAATGAGAAACTTTGCAAGATTCCTGGTGGCAATGATCTAGTGTTTAATTAGTGCCATAAACTTCTCCTTTTCTGTAAACAAATCCAAATGACTCAGTCATTTATTCAAGGCTTTGTCAGCATGTTGGTGGAGTGGTTTTTGTTGTTGTCATAATCCTAAATACTACAGTGATAAAGAGTTATATAAAAAAGAACAAAGAGATTAATACATCAGAATATAATTGTTTTCATTCTGTTATTTTCTCTCTCACTCTCAGAAGGCTCTATATGCTTGACCACAGTAACATCACCTCATCATACAGAAAATATTTAATAAGGGAAATAAATAAATAATAAAGGAAAGGGAAGGGAAGGGAAGGGAAGGGAAGGGAAGGGAAGGGAAGGGAAGGGAAGGGAAGGGAAGGGAAGGAAAGGAAAGGAAAGGAAAGGAAAGGAAAGGAAAGGAAAGGAAAGGAAAGGAAAGGAAAGGAAAGGAAAGGAAAGGAAAGGAAAGGAAAGGAAAGAAGGAGAGAAATGTAAAACTGAAGACAGCTGACCTTCATCCTGAACTGAAGGCTGAATTTGTACAGTGAAGACTTCGCCAGTTAATGATGGCTTCCAGTGGGCTGCCTTGGCATCTCTGACTAGGCGACGCCTCAGTAAAGTGCTTACTATATGTACATGGCCTAAAGACATTAGTAATTCTTTAACAGCAACTGTTGGCTGGATTAAAAATAGATTTCTCAGCACCTTCTTGTATTTCAGCATTGACTCTTTGGAAACAAAACCTCTACTGTAGCAACGGTTATTAAAAACTGTTCCCCCCAACAGACACATTGAATTTTTAAAAATAGTGGTGTTTGTGTGTGTATGTGTGTGTGTGTGTATTTATGTGTGTGAACACACACAGAACAACTCATTCAATGAAAGGAGGGCAAGACACAGAAATCAGAAGGTAGGGCTCATGCTAAATTTCTGATAACCCAAGGAACAAGAAACAACTTTCGGAATTCCAGCCCAGCAAGATTCATCTATCAGGCAACTGTTGTAGCATCTGGGCATGAACTTGGTGGGAATCACTATGTAGGAACTGAGCTAAGTTTCAAGTCTACTTTTCTACAGATGGAGTTGGTATTGGGGAAGAGTATGCATCTAAGGTGTTAGGGAAACATTGGGATTTTTTTATGCTATATCTTTGAACTAAATAGCTCTTTGTTAAAGCTATCTGATGATAAATGGTTAAAAAGAATTAAGGGTATTTGTCACCGGTTCACTAAAAAATGGAAAGAGAAGTAACCAGGGAGAGTTTGAGCCAATGGAAGAGAAACAGGACATTGGAACCCTCTCAAGGTGCCTGAGAACCCCAGTGGAGGTTGGGGAGAAATGTAACAGATATGACTCAGAGAGCAAGGCTATATTACACTCCAAACAAAAGAAATCTCTGCTTTAAAAGGTATGCTCACAAAGCAAAGCAAAATTTATTTTTTTTAATTTTTATTTTTAATATTTTCCCATAGTTACATATTTCATGTTCTTTCCCTTTCCCCCAAGCTCCCTAACCCCCCTTAACCGATGCACAATTCCACTGGGTGCAAAGCAAAATTTAAATAAGCTCTCCTATGACATTGTTGGTAATATTCCTGCCAGGAGGGGAATTCGTAGGAGAAAAAAATTTATTTAATCCAGTCCCAAGTATTTGGAAAGCCTACTGTGTGCATAGTTCTAAATTCTACATTTAAAATCAAGGACTAAGCACTAGGTTCTGGGCTCAGCATGCACTCTGGGTGCCTTAGAGATCAAACACATTATAAATGTATGTGTTCCAGGAAGGAACAAAAATAAAGAAACTGGAGACAAGGTTGAGCTTCCAGACAATTCATTCCCCTCTTCTCCTCCCTCCTTGCCCCTGACAAACACCCCACTGGAATGGTCAGTTAGGAGCTGTTCCCTGTGGCAGACCAGTTGCTCCTACTGGGAAGCAGATCCAGTATAAATTTAACTGACTGTTTTTCCTCCCCAGGTGCTTACAACAGGAGGCTATTTTAGCCCTGCCTAGTACAAAGGGAGGGAAATAAATTTGGTCAACTCTGAAATTGCTCTCTGACCAATCCCACCATTATCTGCATGATCACCTAGACCAGTGATGGCCAACCTTTTAGAGACTGAGTGCTCAAAGTGCGACTCTCATGCGGCATATGAGCCACCCCCTTACACCAGACAGGGGAGGTAAGAAGTGCTCCCCCTGGGCTGCTGGGCAGAGGGGAAGGTGAAGTGAGAAATATCCTCAGGTGTGCGTGGAGAGGAGGAGGGGAGCAGCCCCCTCTGGCATGTGTGACATAGGTTCACCAACATAGCTAGGGCATGCTGCTTCTCTTTATACTCTAGGACAATGATGGCAATCCTTTAAGAGGGGTGGGTGATAGGAGAAATGTCCTCAGGTGTGCATGGAGAGAAGGAGGGGAGCAGCCTGGTCCCACCTCCCTCTGGCTTTCTAGTGTGGAGATGAAAATTAATATTCAATGACTAAATATTATTTTTATTAATTTAATAGTTTATTATTAATAAGTAATTATTATTACCATTGTTACTTCCCATTAATTATTTAATTAATTGTTGGTTATTGGTGATGATTAATTTATTAATAATAAACAAACATAAAAAAACTGGAGTGAAAAGGTGCTAAACTAACTTCAGCCACCTGGCGAAGAAGAGAGAAAGAGGGAGGAGTTACAGCAAACTATATACAAAGGTGATGATGCAAGTGTGGACAAAGGGAAAAGCTTTCTAGGTAATACAGAAAGGAAGTTTGGGTAATGTAGTTTTAGGGATTCAAGATATCTCTAACTATCCATTAGTAACTGTGACCACACAGAGGGCTCTGAGTGCCCCCTCGGGCACACGCGCCATAGGTTCGCCACCACGCACCTAGACAATGTAGGGGAAATCCTTTGCAAATGATATTGTTTTGTTGTTCAGTTGTTGCAGTCACATCTGACTCTTCGTAACCCCATTTGTGATTTTTCTTGGCAAAGAGACTAGATTGGTTTCATTTACTGCTCCAGCTCATTTTACAGATGAAGAAACAGAGGTAAACAGGGTTTAAATGCCTTGCCCAGGGTCAAAAAGCCAGTAAGTGTCTGAGGATCTGATTTGAACTTAGGAAGATGAGTCTTCCTGACTCCTGGCTCTATCTCTAGCCATTGAACTATCTAGCTATCCTGCAAAGGAAATTACAGATTCTCAAAGTCAGTAAAGATGCCCTGGGCCATCTCTTCCAAACTGTACTTGAAGAAGAATTTCCTCTGTAGTATATCTAACAAAGAGTCAATCAACTTTTGCTTGGAGATCTTCAGTGACAGGAAACCCACTATCTGCCCAGATAGCCCATTGTACTTTGGGGAAGCTTTAATACGCAGGAAATTTTTCATTAGAGCAGCCTAAGTCTGCCTCTCTTCAACTTCTCCCCATTTCTCTTTGTTCTGTCCTTCAGGGCCAAGGAGAAGACCATTACTGGATCAGTAAGTACTTCTTAAGTGTTTACCAGGTAGCAAGCACTGTGCTAGGGATTAGGCATATAAAGAAAGGAAGAAACAGAACTTGCCTTCAAGAAGCTAACAGTTTAATGAGGAAGACATCGTGTAAATGAATAGCTACATACACATGTCATACAGAGCAGGGGGAAAGTAACTGGAGAGAGGAAGGTACTAGCAGATGGGACATTTCAGTTGAATCTTGAAAGGCGTCATGGTTTTCAGAGGTGGAGGGAAAGAGGAACAGCCTTCCAAAGGAGGAGGACTTATGAGAAACTGAGGCACAGTAAAGTTAAACAACTTGTTCAGGGACATATAGCAAGTTTGAGGCAGGACTTGAATTCAAGTTTTCCTGAGTCCTAGACCAGAAATCTATCCAATGTAGCACCTTGCTTCTCCAACATCACTTGAAGTTGAGCAAGGTAAGCTAATAGCATAGAATGGCTCAACCAGTTTGAGCCATTAAATGTTCAATTTGTGTGGACAAAAAAATAAATCAAGCTAAGAAAGAGTTTGAAGAACCCTTGGCCTTCCTTCACAGTAAAACAATGTTTCTATTCATTGCTATTAGACTTTACTTTGATGCTGCTAACAGAGAAAAAAAAATCTCATTTTTAATAAAGGAGATTCTTGTAACTTGTAAAGCTCTTTATACATTGAGAAAATTAGATGACTTCATTTGGGTGCCTGTCACACTTTCGTTCTTCTAATTTCTGGTTCTGACTCAGTAGGCCCTAAAAGAAAGTGTCTGGATTGGAGCCATAAGACTTGATGCATCTACAAAACTTCTGAACCAACTGACAGCTTGGAGTGGAAAATGTCTTGCTTTAGATACCAGCTAGTGAGCCTTTTCAAAGCCCCATTTATTGCAACTTGAAGGTAGGAATTTGAGGAAGGCACTATGAATTAATAAGCTGAGAGTTCTTATGAGGCAGTGGACTGGAAAATATTTTCATTGGTATTCAGCTCTGGGCTCATTAATAAATAGTCAGGTGACTAGTCTGGAGGAGGGGATCCTTTATTCTTACCCCTCTTTTCAGGCAGTGAATTCCAGCTCACAAAACGACTTCCACGCAACATTTTCTCAATGCATGATTGCCCTTAACAAGAGCCTGGAAAACTCACTGCAGCCAAGGGAGCAAGACAGAATTCTGAAATCCCAGGAATCACATAGAGAGGAGAGACTGTTCTTTTTCCTGGTGGGATTTTTTTTAAGGGTGGTTTATGGTTCATTAAGACTCTATGGATTTAGTTCCATAGGACACCATCAGAGGCCCGAATAAACCAGACTTTATATCTGGAAGGTTTTAGTTAATCATTTCAGATGGCATATTCAGCCATCTAAGTCATGTCTGACTCTTGGTGACCCCGCTTTGGGGTTTTCTTGGCAAAGTTATTAAAGTGACTTGCCAGTTACTTCTCCAAATTATTTTACAGATGAGGAAACTGAGCCAAACAGGGCTAAATTACTTCTGCAGGGTCACACAGTCAGTAAGCATCTGAAGTCAGATTTCAGCTTTGGTCTTCCTGACTCCAGGGCCAGAGCTCTATACACTTCACCACCTACCTGCCCTTCAGAGGATTCTACCTTATTTATTCATATCTTGGTGACTTTTGAGTAACTTTCCAAAGAGTCTGACGTTAGGTCAACAAGTATTTTTAAGTTCCTGCTATGATCAGGGACTCTGCTAAGCGCTGATACAGAAAAAGGTAAAAAAAATAGTTCCTGCTATCAAAGAACTCATAATCTAATGAAGTAGAAAACATATAAAACAATTACATGGAAATAAGATGTGCACAGGGTCAATTGGAGATCTCAGAGGGAAGGCAGTATGACTCAGATTTCAGAAATCAGCTGCTAATGCTCCTGAGAGCTTGGGTAGCAAGATGTCAAGGCTCTCTGTTTTCTCTCTCACCATTGGATCATGGAGAAATGAAGGCAGATATTATTCAGTATTGAGCAAAACATACATAATAGCTACCCAAGACAGTCCATTAAGGTATCTTTGGGAATAAAATAAGGAAGAAGAGACTCAGGAATAGAAACAAATTGGGAATGGGAGGCTGTTTGGAAATACTAGTCTCTCCAGCTGTTCAGCTGTATCTAGTTTCTCAGCCTGATATTTTTAAGAATCTTTCTGTCTTTGGCTTCAAGGTGTTCCTTGACTCTATAACAGTCCAATGTCTAAGTAACTAGGCAAATAAACAGTTGTGACAATAACAAGTATGTCTGAGGGAGACGTTGGGGAGAAGTCTCAAAACAATTTTCTCAATTCATTTCTCTATCTTCTTTGCAGACATAGGGGGCTACAGGCATAAAACATTGTGTATACTCTAAGATTTAGTTGCTGTCTTATTTAGTTTGGTAGATTCGATTGTGTTTTTTTTCCTATTTTTTATTCTTTGTTATGAAGAACTAGTTCTCTTGGTAAAGGAGGGGAGAAGCATACAATTAGGAATAAAGGGAATCAAAACCCAAAATAAATCAATAAACATTTTTAAATGTTTTCCCTTGGGAGAACATGCTTTTAGCATCTCTGCTTGAACAAGTGAAGAGGCACCCCTCTCTCAGCTCTTGTAATAGTGGGCTGCACAAGTTAGACCAATCCCAGAGGTCTTTCAACTCATGTACCCTGCTTTTTTTTTCAAAGGGTGCCTCTGGCCAATTAATCTGCTTTTGCACCTTTATGCAGATTAAATGCTTTGCTGGGAGACCACTCTTCAATTTGCTCCTCTCTCCATCATCCAATGACTTCCAGCATGAATGTCGGCATTAAGTAGCTTGTGCTGGTGAATGCTGATTGTGCACATAAACAAAGCACATTTTGTCCATGCTCATGGCATAGGCTTGGGATGCAAAGATTCTGGTAAAGGAGCCATTCAGCCCAAGTAGTGCTGGTTTCAAAAATTCCAGGGTTGCTCTCTATTGGGGAAAAATGAACAATTGATTCATAAATGGCCACTGGAGAACCCACTTAGCTACATTCTGGGCCCATTTTCTTTCCATTCTCTTTTTTTCAAAGTGGCTGCTCCTATACATTTGGTCAGTAGGCCCCTAACCCTTTTGAGGCTCGGAATAATGAATTCAGATAAAAATAGAGGCCATTTCTTAATCAAAGTCTCTGTTAGTACTGCATGTGGATCTTTTTTCCACCAATCTGGAATGGTTGGATAGGAGCCCATGAAGAATGGAAAAGGCACTACTCTTCTTGAGGTGGAAGGAAAATGCTACACAACCATTCTACTATATCTGTGTGCATGATAAGATTCATCCACATCACTAAAGAATGAACTTGTATCTCTGAGTTTCAGTCATGTATCATCCATCGTGTGTAGACTTTAAAGAAGCCACACAGGTGTTGATGTAATTTCTTTCTGTTGGACTTCCCATCATGAAGCCATCTTAGTCTGGAGATGGCTAGCTGATGAATGGTACTAATTATAAGTTGCAGAGAAGATGCTGACCACTTTGGAAGAGGAAGATTCCTCACTTGGAAGTTCCATATGCCAATAAAATCACAAGTCCAATCTCTTTCCCTATACCCTCATTAATCCTCATATAGATGCTTGGCACAGTGATGTGGATCCTGAGGCCAAGTGGAAGTTAGTTTAAAAACTGCCTGACCCTAACCACTCTTCTGTCTTGAAACCAGTACATAATATTGATGCTAAAATGGAAGGTAAGAGTTAAAAAAATAAACACTGCTTCTAGGATCTAATTAGCTCTCTCAAAGTTTTCTGGTCTAAAAGGACATGGTCCCTGGGACTAAGATTCTGGAAACTGACATACCTTCTTGTTCTGATGAAGAACAATTTTACTCCTATTCTGGTGGGGTCCATAGACATCAATGAATGATGAACTTTATATCACTCATCTTCAGGAATGTGCTATATCGTCACTGTAGACTTGAAAAATGTTGCTCAGGGGTTGTTGTGCTTCCTCCATGTCCCATCTCCTAAACATGGGTGTCTTCCTAGACTTTGTCCTGAGCCATCACCTCTTCTCTCTATATATGCCCTTGGTTATCTCATTAATTCCCTTGACTTTAATTACAATTTCTTTGCAGGCGATGTCCACATCTGTTCATCTAATCTAATCTCTCTTCTGAACTCCAATCTCATAGCATCAACTGCCCATTGAATATCTCAGCTTCTGGTTCCCATATCTTTGCCAAAATAATCTTCCTAAAGTATAAAGACCTAATCCTAATTCTAATTAGGATTCAAATTTTTTAATCAATTCTATTGCCTGTAGGAGTAAATAAAAACATCTTAGCCTAACATCTAAAGTCTTTCATAATCTCACTTTTGGCATACCTTTTGGGATTATTGCATATTACGTCCTTTCATGTATTCTATATCCCAGACAAATCGGGCATTCCATTTCCTACTTCTATGTACTTGCTGTCCCCAATGCCTGGAATACAATTCCTTCTCACCTTTACCTTAGAATCTCTAGCTTCCTTTCAAGATTCAATCCATCCCCATAACAACTTCTTATAGGCCATGTACTGACTCTTAGAAAGCCTGAATGAGATAACAGAGGGCTGGGCAAAATGGTGCACAGGTACCCACAATATCCTCTCAAGGCTACAGAGGGTTTCTAAAGCATTGGATCATTGGGAAACAGTCAATAAACATTAATTAAACATTTACTCTGTCCCAGGTGAGCTTTAAGGATACAAGTGCAAGAGAAAAGGAGCTTTTCTCAAGGAGCTTACATTCTAATGTGGGCAGACCATACATAAAAGGTAGCTAAAAAGGTGGTAAACTGGGGGAAGTATATTTATGGGTGGATAGTGATAAAATAGAGTTAGAAGCAGGACCAGGAAAAGAATGCAAGGTGGCTAGTCTAGATCTTTCATCAAAAATGAAGTATCCAGAAAGAACTCACTAATGGAATACAAGGGCTGAGGAGGATATCGATGTTCCTGTGAGGAAATTAGCTTTGAGACAAGGGACTGTCTTTTGCAGCTTGCACATAGTAGGCACTTATTCAATAAATGTTTATCGATGGATTGATTGAAATCAGCTATGTCATGGTAAAGAAATCTAGAGAGTCAGAAGTAAAGCTGGGAGAAGAATACTTAAAGATTTTGGAAGTTGGATGTGCCCTCAGGGACTATATAATCCAACCCACGCACAAAAGAAGTCTCCACTATTCCATACCTGACAAATGGCCTTCCAGCTCCCTCACTGAAAACATCTCAGAGATCCAGGGAGAAGTCTGGACATAGGATGAAGGGGAAAGAACGGATGCAATTTGTATTTGTAGCATGAGTCCTTGTGTTAATAAAACCATGGACTCTGTCAGGCCTGAAAGGGTTCATCTTGTCAGAATTAGTTTGGCAGTTCTGAGGGGGCAGAAGAATTCCTTTCTCTTTTTAGCAGCTAGGGTACCCCTCTCACCCAATGGGCCCCCTGAGAAGTTACCCTTTGCTCAAAGTACAGTGGGGTCAAATCCATTCAAATCCACGAACCTGTACCAATGTGGTTACTTTTACAAGGGGAGGGAATAAACATTCACTTAGCACATACTAGGTGCCAGGCACTCTGCTAAATGATTTTATTCATGTTAAATCTTATCTGAACTTCCCAACCTACTTCTCTGGGAGGTAGGTGCTATTATTATCCCCATTTTGTAGTTGAGGAAACCAAGGCAAATGAGGTTAAGTAACTTGATTCCACATCCAGTGTGTCCTATTTACTGTACCACCTAGCTGGCACACAGTTGGTCTAATGAGTTCAATAAAAAAATATTACATGAAACAGTATAAAAAATCCTTAGAACAGTCTATTTCCCCAATGATATTACCTTCCATCTATTCTGTATACATCGTGAAGGTGCCTAGTCATTTAGATGTGTCCTCCTCCTCCCATTAGGATGTCAGCTCTCGGCAGACAAGGCTTGCTTTTGCCTCTCTTTTGTATTTATGGCACTTCCCATACTACTGCTACCTAGTGAGCACTTTATTATGCTTGTTGACAAACACTTTCCCACAAATAGGCACATCATCAGACCAGACAAGGTCAGGGATCATGAGTGATGGGAACACAGCTGATTCATATGTGTGACCACGTACCACAGCTGGGAGGATATGGGGATGGGGCCAACCTACACCTTTGATGCTACATGGCTGCTGATGTGTTCTTATAATGTCTTTGTGAGTCACTGGGTCAGCCCTTACTGGGCACTGCTCCTGGCATGCATACATGTCAGCTGCTTCTTGCTGGGCAGGGCAATGAGTCTCTACTGGAGTGGAGGTAAGGAGACTGTGTCTGTACTTAGTTTTTGCTTTGTGCTGCTTATCTAGTCTCACATTTACTGCTGCACATGTCCCATCTACTAAATTTTGTTTGGGGGTAGAGGGTTCTACACTTTCCCTCCTTCAAAGAGAGCCTCTGGTCAATTAATCTGCATTTGCATCTTTCCTGGACAACAGCTATAGTCTTCAGTTGAGGTGCTATCTCTTACCCTTAAAAGGACATCAACTCTGCCATTTTTCTCTTCACTTAGAGCCAAGAATCTAAGCCAGTGATGGTGAACCTATGGCACATGTACCAAAGATGGCATGCAGAGTGTTTTCTCTAGGCACACATGCCACTCTCCCTTTCCAAACTCCCACCCAGAGTTCATTACTAGAAATGCAGAGGGACTCTGGTGGAGCTGCTCCCTTCTCCCTCTCCACCATGCTTCATGACATTTTTTCATATCACCTGCCCCTCTACCCAGTAGCCCAATGGAACACTTCTTCTCTCCCTTGTCTGGGGAAAAGTGGGTGGCTCACAGGCAGCAGAACTGGAGAGGAGTGGAGCACTCAGGCCCCTTCCCTCCCCCCTCTACACTTGCTGAGAATATTCCTCATTTTACCCACCTCTCCACCCAATGGCCCAATGGGAGCATTTTCTCCACCCTCCCCCTTCCCCTGCCATGGAATAAGTGGGAAGCAGGGTACACCCAGCACTTGGCAGGGGGGGTAGGGCATGGCACACTGTCTCCACCATTGATCTATACTTCAGCTATTTCAGAAAGGGCAAGGAGCAGACACTTCCTAGCTTTGTGACTCTAGGCAAGTCATTCATATCAAATGCCTAGCCCTTGCTTCTCTCCTGTACTTGAATGGATAAAGGGAAGGGAAAGGAAGGGAAAGAAAAGAAATTCTACCTATTCTTGCCTGTGATAACATGACATCACTAAACATATCACTACCTGCCTTAAGGTTGAACCTCAGGGAAGTATCTTGAATAGTCTCATCACTTACCTCTCTAACCACTGAAACTTTTCTGGACTCATTTCTCAATGATTTCTTTACTCCCACCCTCTCATATTCTTCCTGTTCTGGTAATTCTGAAGCCCCTACACCCCATGTACAAACTCCACGTCCCATGTTCATTCACTTACTTCCAACCCCGTAAAAACTTCCTCCCAACCCACTTCAGATCTACCTTCACCTTCTGCTATGCTCTCTATAATTCCTGTTGCATTGTTAAACTTGTTTTCATCTTAAAATATTTCTCATTCCTTCCATCTTCTGGGACTCACTGAGATCTGGCTTCCTCATGGTGACATATCCTTAGTCACTGTTTTCAGTATGAATTTCACTTTTATTCATACCTTCCCTGCTTAATATTTAAGATGAAGGCTTCAAAATGCTTCTTATTTCCCATCACCACTTCCAGATTCTTCCTCTACCACCATTACTTTGTAACCATTCCTCCCCCCTTTGAGGTTCATACTTTGCAAATTTATCACCTAATACACCTGCTAGTGCCATTGTCCATAATTCCCATCCCAACCTCTTTCTTTCTTCAATGAATTCAATATATAGTTCACAGACTCTCTAACTATTCCAACTTCTCTTTTCATACTAGGACATTTCAATAAACACATTAATGTTCCTCAACTAACCTAAATTACCATTTTCCCAATCTATTCAGTTTCCATGACTCTTCCCCTTCAGAGGTCTTCCTATATGTAATTTTTTTCTTAATGAACTAATTAACCATCAAAAAACGAATATTGCCATATTCAAAGTCACCATAGTCTTAAAAATGAAGCTACATCTACTACATAGAGCACATACATCTACATATATATACTGAATTTAATGTGGTAGCACTAACACTGCCCTTATTTGTGTCCTCTTTTAAACTTCCTTCTATCCTCTTAGTATTTTTTATAATGTTTCATTGATTTTTTTATTTCTTTCCTCTGATTTTTTTTCATGACTATTCCTACCCTCCACTCCTTCCCTGCACCAAGTAAAAAGATCACCCTCATGACAAATTAGTCAAGTGCAAAAAAAAAAAAAATGGTTGTATTGGATTGTGACTACAAATCTACCATCCATCACTTTTCCACTTTAAGTGGGAAGCACACACATCATCATCAGTCTTCTGGAGTCCCCGTTGGTCATTTCATTGATCAGAGTTTTGAAATCTTTCAAAATTCTTTCCTTTATAATACTGGAAGTTCCTATAAAAATAGTTCTCTGCCCACTTCATTCTACATTGTTTTATACAAAGTCTTTCTGAGTTTCTCTGAGTCACCATCTTTTGTCATTTCTTAGGGTGAAGTAAAATTCTGTTACATTCATATTCTATAATTTAAGACATTCATCAATTAAATAGGACTCAATATGTTTCTACTTCTTTGCTATAACAAAAAGTACTGTTGTAAATATTTTTGAACCAATAGGTTCTTTTTCTCTGTCTTAAATTTCTTTGGGGTATACAATTACTACTAGTATTGCTAGGTCAAAGGATATGCACGGCCTAACAACTTAGTGAGTTTAGTTGCAAAAAGCTTTCCAGAATGGTGGGACCAAATCATAGCTCCGTCAATAGCACTTTAATTTTTGGTATGTCATTTTTAAGGAGATGAGCACAAACTTCAAGTTTTCAGTATCTTGTTCCCAGATAAATTCATTTTGGTCATCTACATGTGTGAGAATTCTGAGTTGCTGGGTTTTACTTTCATGTGTCCATATATGTGAATTGGAGCACAAAGCAACAACAATAACAACATTCACGTAACATTTAATATGTGTCATGCAAGCAGCTAAGCCTTGCAGTGGATAGAGAGCCAGACCTGGAGCCAGAAAGGCTCATTTTCCCAAGTTCAAATCTGGCCTCAGACAATCCCTAGCTGTGTGACTCTAGGCAAGTTACTTAACCTTGTTTGCCTCAGTTTCCTTATCTGTGAAATGAGCTGGCGAAGGAAATGGAAAAGCATTCCAATATCTTTGCCAAGAAAACCTCAAACAGTTCCACAAAGAGTCAGACATGACAGAAAAATGACTGAATGTTTCCATCCTCTTTTCTTTGGTCAGTAAAATGGCAATCAATAATCTCTACCTAAATTGCAAGGGTGATGTGAGAATATTTGTACTGTGGAGATCCATAAAAACTAAATCAGGGCTTGATTTAGAATTTAGCATTTAGATTGTCTAGGCCAGGGGTCAGCAAATAATGGACTGAAGCCCAAATCTGATCTGTGGCCTATTTTTCTATGGCAATTTTTTAAATTTGGCATTTTTACATTTTTTTACATTTTCTTATATATATAATTATGCATATAATAAAACTTTATTTAAAGATGGAAAATGTGTTTAATAGCAGGCTCTCCAAAAAATGTACTCATGACATACTTTTAAGTTTAAGCTACATTAATATTTCTTAAGAGACTTAAGAAGATGATGGAAAAAATGTTAATGCAACTTAAATTTAAAATATGTCAAGACTATTTTTTTGGTAGGATAGCAGGTTGTTAAACATTTTACCAGCAAACTCCTAGTTATAGAATTTATTACTGACAGGGTAGGGGGATTTCCTTATTTCAGAACTCCATCTCCCAATGCAGATCACGAGTCATCCGAAGTGGCTAAATCTTGGAAAATTTAAATGACTTACCCAGATTCTCGTAAGTACAAAGTGTCACAGAAAGACTTGAACCTGAGTTTTCTGACTCCAAATCCAGAACTCTATCCAATCAGATACCCTGTTGCCTAGAATTCATTGCTAACTCTCTTTTTGGTTAGATTCATAAAGATGAGAGAAGCTCACAGATTTACTGCAAAGAGAATCTATGATAACTGAGAAAAATAAATTCAGAAGTACAGGTGTAGATAGGGAATATGGAGAAAAAAGACAGGGGCTTTAGTTCTAATTTGTGACTTAGTCACTAACCTGTGGATGCTGTATTAATGATCTTTTCATCTTTCCTAGCACCAACCATGCTCATTTTCAGGGCACACTGAAATCACAGTTGCCAAATGTATGACTTTGGGGAAACAGCCAGATTCGCTCTAAAAGTGTCGGATGCTAGTTTCTAAGGTTTTCTTTTTTTCTCATTCTGTGTGATCCCAACGTCCACCTGGGCAATTATGTACATTGCTTGAATGTGCTCCTTCTATCTGAAAGAATGTTGGCAGGGAAGAAACATTTTTCTCTGATGTACTCTATTGACTGCAGTTATGCCTTTTGCCAGTAGAAGGCGGGTACATTATTCCTAAAATGAAGCTAAATTTTGATAAATGTCAAGGGCTAAACTTAGGTTCAAGAAACAAATTTCAAAAGTCCAGGCTGCAAACAACATTGATATGAAAAATCCTCAGAGATTTTAGTGGCCCTGAAGTTCAATATAAATTAACGGTGTGACACAGGAACCAAATAAGCTAACATGATATTAGTCTACATGGAGAGTCCCATAGCATCAAAGAAACTGGGGAATAGTCCTGAGATGCTCAGAATGTCAGAGACAGAAGGGGCCAAGCTATATAACAGCAGGACTCCCTTCTGCAATATACTAGATAAGCAGATAGAGTCATCATTTGAAGTCTTACAATGTGGAGAATCTACTGCATCCCAAGTAAAGCAACTTGTCTTATTTCTAGATACTTCTCTCCCCCCTTTCTTTTTGCCCTCCCTCTTTCTATGTCTCCCTTTCTCCCTTCTTCTTTTTCCTTCCCACCCTCTACCACTTTGTGTGTGTTCGTAACACATACACACATATACATACATACATGTTTTTGTCGTTCAGTTGTGTCCAACTCTTCGTGATCTTCTTTGAGGTTTTCTTGGCAAAGATACTGGAGTGATTTGCTATTTCTTTCTCTATCTCATTTTACAGATGAGGAAACTGAGGCAAACAGGGGTAAATGACTTGCCTAGGGTCACACAACTAGTAAGTCTGAGACCAGATTTGATCTCAGAGAGAGAAGAATTTTTCTGACTCTAGGTCCAGTCCTCTATCCCCCTTGCCACTTAGCTGCTCATATATATATATATATATATATATATATATATATATATATATA
>NC_058134.1:76844345-76867186 GCF_016433145.1 Gracilinanus agilis | reverse complement strand
TATATATATATATATATATATATATATATATATATATATGTACAAGTACTATATATATATATATATATATATATATGCATATAAAATATGTACTATATTTTGATCAGGGCTGCTCACTTTTCTAATCCTGTATGTCGTATTTCTCTTAATGAAACCTATGATTACATCAACATTTTGACTGCTCTATCATACAGATAAAAAGTGGAGGGGACAGTTGTCTTGGAATCAGGAAGTCCTGACTTTACATCTTGACCTCAGGCAAGTCATTAACCTCTTTGTCCCAGATGACTCTCCTCTGACTAGAGGTTATAGAAAAGTTTATGATCTATACCAATGGATTTCCATTCTGGGATTTTCCTATGACAGGTTCAGACTAAAACAAAACTAAAAATCACAGCTGACTCATCTCGTTTGCAGTCCACTATAATTCCAAAGATCTTTTTCAGATGAATTTTTGTCTACCCATAGCCCCTGTTCTCAAGTTCCTTCCCCAGACCTGTCAAGTAACAGGCACTGATAAAAAGTTTTCTCCCTTCTTTTATCTAAGCATTTCCTGAATCTTGATTTTACTTCATTTATAAAGAAACAAAAACAAGACTGGAATCATTATATACTGAGCCTATACAAAGAAAAGGGAAATACACAGAATTTAAATTAGAACAAAGAGGCAAATCTCTACTCAAATAGAAAATTTTCCTAACTGAAGGTTCTAAGTGATCATTACTGTGTTGCTTTTTATATGAGATAAATTCCTCTATATAGAGTTAACATGGCTGAGAATGGGATCATGGGGACCAGAGGCCCATTATATTGTCCTTGGGTTAACGTGAGTTAATGAATATAATTCAGTTGTTGTTCAGCCATACTAGGCTCTTTATGACCCCATTTGGGGTTTTCTTGGCAGAAATATTGGAGTTGTTTGACAGTTCCTTTTCTACCTCATTTTTACAGATGAGGAAACTGAGGCAAACGGGGTTAAGTGATTTGTCCCAGGTCACACAGAGTGAACATGTCTGAAGACAGATTTGAATTCAGAAAGATAAGTCTTTCTAGCTCCAGGTGTGGCATTCTATCCACTGCACTACCTACCAAAAAAGAGAGATTTGGCAGTGGGACAGAGTTGGAAAAAGATGATAATGACTAAAAAAATGTAACATTCTAAACACATTCCAGGGAAGGCATGAGCAACGCTTGGGAAGACCCAACTCTGCCAGAGAGGAGGAAATAAGAAGGATCCAGTTATCAGCTGGCCAAGGCTAGCCTTCAAAGGAATACTCACAGTGGTGTTGCACAGTCTATTCCTTTTGTAGATGAGGAAACTGAGGCTCAGGGGTTAAACAAATGTATATGGTAACAAAGCTGTCAGAGAGGGGATCTGAACTTAGGTCCTCCCTGATTCCAAGTATTGTAACACATGGCTTAAGAGAGCAAGGACAGAAGCCCAGGTCTTCTGGCTTCAAATCCTGTGATCTTTCTACTACCATATGGGTTCCCTTACTGACTGAATAAGTAGACTATTCTTCATTTGGACCCTAAATTTTCCATCCTTCACTATCAGGTTAAGAAAAAAAATCTCTCTTCTTACAGACCTTAAAAGCCTGACTTTGGTAACTATTTCCCTTTTCCCTTGGTCATGCCTGGTTCTTTCCCTTGGCCTGACCTTTCCTCCCAACTTTTCATAGTGATTCCCTTAAATATTACTCTTATTTATTTATTATTTCTTCTTGTTATTATCTTTATTTCTTTTTTAATTTATTTCTTTTTTGTTTTTCTATTATTCTATTTTTCTATATTTTCTATTTAATTTCTTCTTATTATTTCTTATTTCTTTCTACAAACTTTCTATCACTTGAGTCCTTGTCTTGATCAGTCTACATGCCATACTTTTGTTTTTTTCAAAAATCTTCCTTGCTATTCTTTCCACCTTCGCCATTCAAAGTCAAGAGCCAGGATTCTGCCTCCCAAGAGGGCTAGGTCAAAGATTTGACAGGGAGCCATCCCTAACCCATTAAATAATCCTTGTTAGAACTTCTAATTTTGTTTAAAGAATTTTATGCACAATACATTGTCACAGCAGCTCTATGACATAGGCAGGAGTACAAAATATTATCCTTCTTTGAAAAATTGGGAAACTAAAGCCAAGGAGGCTAAGTGATTGGTTTTATGGCTCAGAGCAGGTCAGTGAAGAAGCTAAGACAAGAAACTACATGGTCGCCATTTTGAGTGCCTTCAATCTGCCAAACATTTGAATACCAACATCAGCATGAATATTTAGCTTCTACAAAATTCCCATTCCCACTGTGTAATTTTTCAAGAATGAAAGTTGTTACAAAGCATGTGTGGGAATTTAGATTTGGGGGTCGGGAGGGAAGTATATATCAGATGTCAAATTTCCATGGGCAAATGAATTTTAGGAAAAGAATCTCAGAAATGACATGATAATTGGGAGGTAAAGGCAGACTTTTAAAAGACTATAATTTATTTAGACTATTCATTGACATACTCTGCTAGAATTCATCTTCTGCTTTAAGCAGTTCTCCTGGGATTGCTTTAACAGAGGTTGCCTCAGGATGAGGCCTCAAGCTGCTGGGATAAATCCCTGCCTGAGAGCTCGTTTGTGTTTCAGACGGGGACAATCGTGGTAGCGCTGCTGTCTTGCGTGACTCTTCAATCATTCCTTTTGCTAGAGGGATGAACAAAAATGGATTAATTCCTGTGTGCTTTCTTATGGAAAGGGACTCAATAAACCACAGAGTATCTTCAGAGTCACTCATCTAATAATTAGAAAACAGACTTCAGTAAGGAGTTAGGAGATACAGCATCAAGCCCTAAAGGCACCCCACTCCTGCTCTGTATCCTGGTCTATAAAATAGGGGTTACACTTTGTTGATACATAGCTCATAGAACTGGTAAGTGGCCTTACTTAGTATGGTTATATAAATGAGGAAAGCAACCATTAGAAAGAGATGGACATAGCATTTAAATTCTAATTGTCACTCCGTAGCCATAATGGTCATACTCATCTATTCCAATAAATATTTTTAGTTGTGTCCAATACTTCATGATGCCATTTGGGGTTTTCTTGGCAGAGATGGTACAGTGCTTTGCCATTTCCTTCTCCAGCTCATTTTACAAAGAAGGAACTGAGGCAAATAGGGTTAAGTTACTTGCCCAGAGCCACACAATCAGTGTCTGAGGTTGTATTTGAACTCATGAAGAGGAGGCTTCCTGAATTTAGGACCAATGCTCTCTATCCACCGTGCCGTCTAGTTGGCCATTTATTAAGCATCTACCATGTACAATTTACTCCTCACTTCCCTTTTCTTCATGTTTGTTTAAAAAAAATGGCTTTGTGTTGTTTTTCCTAAAGATGATCCACTCAATATAAAACTTCAGTAGTGAGAGAACAGCTGATATAACAAAGGGCATCAACCTAAAATTTACTACCATGGGTTCCCATGAAGCACACAATTTCTGTTACAGACTTTCAAGTAAGTTTCTAGCATCTGGGGCTCAGAGGGACCCAACGGAACCATAGCCAACTAGACATAGGGAGCCGCCATTAAGAATTAACCACACCAATACCAACCACCGATTAATTGCGACTGGACAGCTATCACCCAGGGGAAAATAATCTTGTGGAGATGCAGCCTCTCAAGTGCTGTAGGGCCCATCCTCCTCAGCAGTCACAGCCTCTGAAGACCTAGAAAACAAAGTTCCAGACACCAAGGTTCTTGGCACTGTCAAATGGCTCACCATTGTTGTCGTTCGTTCAGTCATTCAGTTGTGTTGGACTCTTCATGACTTTGTGGACCATATATATGGTCCATAGGGTTTCCTTAACAAAGATACTAAAGTGGTTTGCCATTTCCTTCTCCAGGAGGAGAATGTTAGAGATAGGGTTGTTGTATCCATAGAAATGAGATTAAAGAAGATGCATTACCATCTGCTTTGTTCTTGCACCCTGGGGACCTATATGTTATCTCTTAATATTAAAATGCGATCTCTTTAAGAGTGTCTATGGGCATCCTTAGCACTTAGCATAGTACTCTGCACATAAATGTTTAATAAATGCTTGCTCATTCATTCATTCATTCAGTATCCTCATCCTTTGAGGAAGCCCCCAATAAAACACCAGGTGGTGGTATGAAAATTACAGTTGTGAAATTTATAGGAAAAAAAATCTGTCTTAAAAATGCAATACTGCAGCAAGCCAGGGTTTACTCCCAGGGATGAGGAAGAAGAGCAAAGCCATTCTTCAAGGTGACCATTTCTGACATTTTCCTTTTTCAGGCTTGATGTATGATGGATCTTCAATATGAAGACACACGTTTCAGGGAAGGGAACTTTGGTTCAAAATTAGGGGGGAAATACAAGAAGAAACTCACACCAGGTAAGATGGACAGAACAAAATCACCTGACTTCTTATTAAGAGAAAATTGGGTTTGGAAATAAAAGAAATTTGGGTAGCACATGATGGGATGGAAAGAACACAAGATTTGGAATCAGCAGATCTGGTTTCAAATCCTGGTCATATTACTTACCAGCTGTATGACTTTGGACAAGTCATTTAGGTCTCATTACTTAAGTTTTCCCATCTACAAAATGGGCATTTGATACCCACCCCAACCCCTGTCAATTTATTAAGCACCTACTATGTATAAGGAGTGTGTTAGGCACCCCAGAGTTATGAAGACATAACCCCCAAAATAATTGCCTTCAAGAATGTAAGTAAAGCTTACATTCTATTGGGGTAGATAGATAAAACAGATTCAATGATCTGTTTACCTGTTGTCTATTAATAACGAGAGAGAAAACATCTGGGGGAATCAGGAAAGGCTTCCTGAAGGAGGTGGCATCTGAGTTGGGTCTTTAAAGAATTAAGGATTCTTAGACATGGAGAAAGGAATTCTTGGCATAGGGACAGTACGTGCAAGGAGCAGGAGCTTGTGCAGGCTCCTTGTGCAAGGAGCTAAGGGGATGGGATGCATACTTTGGCAAAGTCAACGAAGCTAATGTGAATGGACAGAGCAGAATATGAAAGGGATTACTGTGAAGTCAGTCTCCACACGGACTCCTCTCCTTCCTTCCCTCTATCCTCCTCCCCAATAAAAAAAGTCTTGATACCACAAGATGATTTTCACATTTTAAAGGCATCAATACATGAATTTGCTGCTTGAGTCAAGGTCACAATTTCAGTCAATGAACTCTGTTCCCATCTTCACCCTGTAAGAGAATTTCCCTTTATTCATCAATGATGAAACTTCTCCAGTCAGAGGAGCTCCCAAAAACTACACTAAGACAATAGTTCCTAAATAGTAATGTTTTAATTGTATGGTATTAAATCACCTTGCAAACAGATTACAGTCACTACCATTTATCAATAGGTACTGTACTTTTTTTTGGCAAACAGAACAAATTGAAACAAAAAAAAAGCAAGTTTTCATTATCATGTAGAAAAAAATAAATCAAAAATAACTATCTACCTACAGGTCAAATGATTTCTATGGCAAAACTGAAAATAGAAAATCTACACTTACAGCAGATTTAAAATAAAACCTTAGTGCAAGAAACATAACCAAGTTAATCACAGAATCAGTACTAATGATAGAGGATGGAAAATTCTCCTATACAGAGGTAGAGTCCAGTGCACAAGGCTAAAACAATATTCAATAGTCTAAACGAGACTGAGCCAAATTTTATGGAATCCACTTTAAATTTTAAGTATCAGACTGTATGTACATACATACAATAAATAGACTATACAATCTTTAAAGTAGTTTTAATAAACTCCACAAAATTATAGCAGATGCATTGAGATATTTACATAATTCAAAGTTCATATGTCTCTCATTCAAATAAAAGGGATTAAAACTACAATTTCTGTTAGAAAGGTAACAGAACTTTTTTCTGAAATGGTTTGGTAAAAGACGACGACCATCTACATTATGATAGGAACTCATTTTTTTCTTGAGAGGTATTAAAATTCCAGAAGCTACGAAAATATGTCCCTTTATTTTTTTTCAGTTAGATAAGATTTTGGAATACATTTTGTACTTTTGATTACATTTTCAGAGCTCTGTTTTCTGTTCCAAATCGAACCTGCATGTGAAAAGAGAAGTTGGGGAATCACCCCAAGAGAACGGGAAAAATCAGGGAAAAAAGGAATTTCATTTTGAGGTGTTGGGGGTTTTTTGTATGTTTTTTGCTTCTTTGTTTCTTAAAATGATAGATCAGAAAGATCTGAGCGGATCTTTCTGGGCCAACAATTAGGTCACAGAGAGGATTAATTACATGAGCCTGCAAATAGAGAAAATTCAGTCTGGAATCAATACATTGATTGGTAGAAGGCCATTTATTTCAATAGCATGTTTCACTGAGAAGTGTAAATAAATATATTCACGGTTTAGGTTTATGACCTTTGGGCACTAAAGTGGGGAAGCAAACTAATGGACTATCCTTCTATTTTGGGCTAGTCCAAAAAAATGTAGGAAAAAAAAAACAGGAAATCTACTATTCACATCACTGATATTAGAAAAAAAGAAAAAAACTAGATCTTTCCTTTGTTGTTAGATCCAAAGGAAAAGTATAAAAAAGAAGAAAAAGCTTCACAGAATCAGATTCATGGACATCAGTTCAAAATTACCACTCTTCCCATCCTGATACGTTTTAATATCATTTATGTCTAGAGGTCCAGGCCTGTGATTCCACTGGCTAAGGAAAACTTCAGGGTGTGGAAATTCCCTCCATTGATGCAGATCAGTAATTTAATATTAAACAGTTGGCTTGAGGCACAGAGGGATTCAGAAACTTGTTTGTGATCTCACAGTTAGTATGCATCAGAGGCAGCATTTGAATCTAGGATTCCTGACTCTAGGCTGACCCTCTATCCAATGTATCACGCTGCCCCTCAATCTTCACACTACTATAAAATATTCTGCTTTATCTCATTAGGAAAACCAGGAAAAAATTGGGAAATGAAAAAGGTACAATCATAATTCATAAAACATCAACCCTCTTCACAGTTTGAATTTTATTTAAACTTCTCTGAGCACCCACAATGAAAAATACAAATTGAGTTTATAGTGGTGGTGGTGGTGATGGTGGGTTTCTTTAAAAATTCAATCTGTGAAAAATACCTCAATAAAGGTTAACATTCATCTCTTCAATTATCTTCCCAGTGGAACCCTCCCCCAACCCACCCATTTTTTTAAGTTTTTAAAAAAATTTTATACAAACAGACTTAACTTTGATTTAAAGTAAACATATAAAAATTGACAAGGATATTGCTTGCAACAATGGAGACTGAGGAATGAATTAGGTGGGCTGTACAAAAAAACCACTCTTGGGATGGGAATTCGAGCAAGGATCTAAGGAAGTGTTTGGAGGAAGGTGATGAGGACAGGGGAATAGCAACCGAATAGTTTTCTGCAGCACATTGGCTTCCTCTTGGCCCATAAAGTCTGAGTGTCTCGACATCTCTGTCTTTAGGTCAGAGAAAACAAAACCGCTCCAAGAACACAGGAAGGCACAAGCACGTGTGTGAATTCCCATTTTTTTTTTTTTGGTGGGGGAAAAAAATTAAGAAGAACTAGCCCAGGAATGTTGGATCGCTTTGAATTCTTTTGGTTCAGCACTATGGTCAAGATCACTTTTTCATAGTTGGAGGGGAGGGGGTGGGGGTGGAAATGAAAAGTACAGTACAGATATCTAGAAACATAAGAGATGCATAATACTTCTGAAAGATGATAGCTATGAAGACAGCTCACAGAGAATAGTGCAGTGAGGAACGACCAATACTATTTATTTGGATGTTTGTGCTATGGTAGATACAGACTGTATTCTCTGCTCTGCAGGACCAAAAAAAAAGAACCAAAAAACCACATCCCCCAAACCCCCAAAAGCAGCTAGAAGGAATGCAAAAGATCCGACAGAACATATTGAGCTGAAATTTCAGGTTAAGGTAAAATCAATGCCACTCGGTTTCCTTAGAGCACAGTTTATCGCCTGTTTTTGTTTTCATCTTGTATTTATCTATTGATGAGAACGGTGTCTCAAAAAGATGACAACAGTCCTTTAAATATTTTTTCTTTTTTTTGCCTCTACACTACTTTCCTTTCTTCTTCCTGCAGGATCAGTCCCCCATTCCCTCGCCAAAGGTTAGTGACATTGGGGGGAAAAGGCATGAGACAGGATTTCCAAAATACTGATTTAGCTTTCCACTGAAAAGTTGCTGCGTGTGCGCCACACGGTGAGGAGGCAGTGTAAAGGCAGCTTGACGGAGCTAAGGATTAAAAACCAAACCAAACCAAAATGTGACCAAAAAACCCCAGAGTCTTGTGTTTTCCCAAACCAAAAGAGAAACTGGAGGGGTGAAAACAGTATTTTTGTAAGAATATCCTACATGCCACTGTTAGGAGATGATGGCTGGAGACCACTTCATTGCAGCCAGATTATCAGCACTAGCTGATCGCTTCCTTGTAGATCTTCTTAAGTCTTTGTACTTGTCCTCACACAGACGAGAGATGGCCTGCAAGCCAGGAGAGGGGGGAGAAGGTCAGACAAGAACCAAACGGATTCAGATCAAGTGATTCCATTTGACATATATTTACTAAAAACCTTCAATAATAAAATAACCACAACAGCAATGACATCACATTTCTGTAACACCTTAAGGCAGAAAATAAGGAATTAAAGGAGCAAGATTTTGTAAGGAAGAAGCAAGGAAATACACTGCTTTGATAGCATTGACTGGGTTAAGGGAACCGATCAAGTAGAGTACCTTGAACAGAATTGGACAGTTGTTTGAAGAATGAATGAATGAAGAACACAAACAATGAAGTTTCAAGTTGAAGATACAAAGACATTGGGCTTTATTCTACTTTCAATATGAGGCAGTAGAGATACTCTAGAGAAGGTTCCCAAATGTTTAAAGGTAGTAAGAAGCAGTGCCAACATTTGAAGTGTTGCTCTAAATCAAACCAAGAATTGAAAAAGTGTACAGATGCCTGATCCAAACAATTGGGGGCTTTTAGCTTCTCGAGTAGCTTTAGCATCTGTTTGGCTACTCAATGAACAGTATTCCATATCCTCTGACTCCAAGAAATTTGCTAAAACTCATGGTCAATCTCTGGAAGAGCCAGGACCAGAACACAGGACTGCTGAAATATGTAGACTTTTTAGCTCTCAAAAAACCTGTAGTATGTTTTAAGTCTTTCTTTGAAAAGTATTATACACACACAAGGTGTCATTGTCGAGTCAATCTCTGGGCTATTATTAAAGGAAAAAAATAGCTCCTTCTTTAAAGGAATAACATTGGCCACTAATTCATGTGAAGCAAAGTCTTTTTTGAATTTTCTTTTTAATACTCCTGAGATTACCATTTGCCACTTGTCATCTTTAGAGACATGTAAGCTGATAAACAGAACTGACTACACTATCTATCTATCTATCAATATACACACACAAATATATACTTTGTAGTCATACGTAATTCATACACACACACAAAATCAACCAGGCTCCTAATCAAATTCAACATCTTACTATGGAAACTGGAATTAGCTTTAATTAAATTTTCTATATTGTAAATTTTCTATATCATAAATCCCCTAAAATGAGGAGGTCTAAGGAGAGATAAACCAGCCTAAATCAGGCTGGTTTATTTATTTTATTTTTAAAAAAGATTCCTGGCTACTAATGAAAAAGGAGACTGTTCATAATCCTTAAATCTACGTGAATAGACTTAGTAGATTCCCCTTCGATGGAGATAATTTAAGCAGAGGCTAAATGATTACTTCGCTTGTTTTATTATGCCATAACAGGCATTCTTCAGATACAAATTAGACTAGATGATCACTGAGATCCCTTTCAATTCTAAAAGTCTATAATTCTCTGATTTCCAGATGAAAGTCACATTAGCTGGGCATAGTGAAGTACATCCATAATCCCAGTGAAGAGGTGACTGAAGCTGGGTCAGGCATTTAGAGGTAAGTTTGGCATCAATATCATAATCCCCTAAAATGAGGAGGTCTAAGGAGAGATAAACCAACCTCAATCAGGAATGGAGTAGGTCAAAGCTCCCATTATACACATCACTGAGATTGGGCCCATTTGAAGGCCTTGTACTTGCAGTCTATGGAAGATGGAGAATCTTCCATAGATGGATGGATGGATGGATGGATGGATGGATGGATGGATGGATGGATGGAGAAAGAGAGAGAAAGACAGAGAGATAGACATAGAGATACAGAGAGACAGAGACAGGTAGACAGACAGACAGACAATAGCCAGATAGATTAAATATTCACATTAAATAAAGGTTGCAATTGAGAAAATGACCAGACTCTTGGGCAGATATTTAAACCTTCACGGAACTCAAAGCCACTCATCTCACTTTTGGCCAGGGAGCCATGAATACTGTCAGAGTATACCACAGCAGTGGCATACCAATAAAACTTTTGATTTTATTTAACAACAGCAAACCATATTTAGAAAAGTCTTCCTCCTTCACCCATCTTCACTTCTGGCAGTGCATCCATAGAGTGCATTGGGGGTGTTTTGTTCTTAAGCATCTCACCTCAAGCTTATGAGCCCTTTCCTTGCTGAGGGGCTCCAAGGGAAAGCTGAGATTATTTGCTTCTGCCAAAGATCGAAGATCAAAATAATACTTGGCGTAAACACTGGAAGGAACATTGATGTTAAATTGTAGTAACTCAAGAAATTGCCGCTCCAGCTCATTCCTGCAAAACAAAGTCAGAAATAAGACATGCTTAGCGATGGGGCTCAGAAGAAGGGACACAGTTACTCATGTGGCCTGAGAAACAAGCCTGGGAAATGATATCTATTCAGGGGAAAATATGCAGCCTAATTTGGAGGGCACAGCTGCAGCTTAACCACTGGACTTGGTATTAAATCAGAGGCTACTTGATCCTGTCAGTGCCTGGAAGGAGGGAGCCCAGTCTCCAATTGTGTTCCAGAGTGATTCACTTTACTCTGACTCAACACACAGACAGTAGACTTCTGACAATAGGACCCAACAGGAAGAGCCCATTAATTTGGGCACATCTACTCGGGTACAATAGCTAAAAGGGTGTCGAGTGGCATCTTTGTGAATTCATGTAGCCTTTGATCCTTTTACTCCTGTTCTTCAGTATGTCACTACTAAAGGGATGAACTGAAAAAGGGTTGGGGGGAGAATAGATGAGAAGGACCTGGAAGAAGTTTTTCAAAAAAAAGCACTAAAAAATCTATAGATTTCTAATCAACATGGGGAGAAGGATTGGACCAATGAGTTTCCTAGGGTGTAACTGTTGGGCAAGCTGAAAATTCCATGTCTAACTCAGCTTGATGAATTGCTCTATGAGCTACTATGTTCCTTTCCTAAAATGTTTCAAATGATGCTGATGCTGATGATACTTTCTTCTAGTGGGATCAAGAGCACTGGCCCTGGAGACAAGAGACCAGGGTTGGTATTCCATTTCCAGTGCTACTTTCTGCCTATGTGACTATAGACAAGTCACTTGACTCCTCTGGTTCTCAATTTATACATTTGCAAAATGAGAAGGCTAAAGGAGGTGACCTCTCAGATCCCTTCCAACTCTAAAACTGTAGGAGATTAGTACTGTGTAATGGAGAATACTGGATTGAGAGACAGGAGATGTGGGCTCGAGTCTTGTCCCTGCTAGTAACTAGTTGTGTGTCTATAACTTGTCAAAAGTCAATATTACTTGTCCTCTATTGGCTTTGGGTTCCATATCTATAAAAAAGAAGGTAGTACCCAAGGTTGTCACCAGCTCTAATATTCTGAGACTTGTGAGTCTTGGACCAGATTCTAACTCTAATACCTGCCTCTGGAATTTGAATTCCTCACTGTTAAGCCCGAGCCTCTTAATTCCAACACTGAATATTGTTTTGACCCGTGAAACATGTTACTTGCTGAAATGACCTCCATTTGTTTTCCATTTCTTGATTTTCCTTTTCCTGCTTAACATTTTGTCTCAGATTCTTATCCTAAGTTCTATGTTCTACCTCCTGTTCTCTGGGAAGTCTTGAGACCTGCTGCAAATATACATGATCTTCAAAATATAAGTGAGAAATGACTCTTCGCATCCTCATGTGTCTTTTCAGAATGGGAGGAGGTAGAGATGCTGGAAATTGCACTGAGGAGTAGGAGGGTTAGGGAAGGTAGAGGAAGGAGACTTCAACCTTAGAAATACTGCTAGATCTTGGACAGGATGTGGCATCGGGGAGCTCTAAACTAATGTGAATGACAACGAAGACATTTCCCAAAAAGTGTATTTATTGCTGCAGAGCATCTTAGCTCTCCAAAAGGAAACATTAAAGGAGGAACCACATTCAAGATCTCTCTTTACACATATATGTAAATGGTTTGATCTTATTACTATGTATAAATGTATACCTACGTATATATATATCATGTTTATGTATTTATATGTATATGTGTGTATACACACATACAAACACACATATACATATAAATATGTTTGATCTTATTGCTAGATCAGGAAGGAAAAAAATCCTATCTTGTAGAGCTTTAGGATTTTTTTTTTATTCCAAATTTTACAAAACCAAATAAGACAAGCATTTCCACTGACAAAGAAAAAGGAGGCTGTATATAAATGAAAAAAAAATTTCTTCTATGTTTGGCTTGCTCATCTACATAATAAAGCCCATCCTGTTGCAGTTCCTCCCCACCCTCTCAGCTTCACAGAAGGTATCATTTAGGAGACTGACGTGTTCATACAAATTGTCTTTTGTGCTTTCATCTTTGAATTCACTTTCTAGAGTTAACGCTCAACAGTTTATTCTTCTAGCATTAATTCTGTAGCTGTGTACAATATTCTCCTGGTTCTACTCATTTCACTCTTCATTATCCCATGGAGTTCTTTCTAAGTTTTTAAAAAAATCAGCCTGCATGTTGCTTCTTATGGCACAGTAGTATTCCATCACAATCATATACTGTAATTTGGTTAGCATCCCCTCAATTTCCAGTGGGAATTTTTAAAAAGTTAAGCAACTATACCTAATAGCTATCATATACACACATAAATACACATGTGTATAAAATGCATGTATATGTTATATACATATATGTATCTATACTGTGCATGTTTATTTGGATACACACACATACTGAGAAGCAGAATTCTTCCAGATTTACAGAAGTTGCCAAATATATATGGAATATTACTCCTTAATTTTGAATCACATGTCATTAAAGAGTCCAAGCCAAGAGAAAGAGGAATTATGCTTTAATGGCCCAATGAAACCCCAATGAAAATCTATGGATTAAAAAAAAACTGTTAATATCCAACATATCAAAATCTTGTGAACTCCACACCAAAATTGTGTAAACTAAATGTCTTAGACAAATGGAGGATATATTGCGTTATTAAAAGGTTTTTTTAAAAAATGTAGAAAAAGCTGAGGGTGGCTAATTGGATAATGTAGTCCTAAAGATATGAGGTTCTGGGCTCAAACCCAGTCTCAGACACTTCGCAGCTGGGTAACCCTGGGCAATCACATAATTCCCATTTCCTAGCCCTTACCACACTCTTCTGCCTTGGAACCAATACAAAGTATTGATTGTAAGATGGAAGGTAAGGGTTAAAAATAAAGTTTATTGTTTAATCAGATTTAATATTTTACTTTGCCTCAAAATATTCACATCTCTGTTTCCGTCATCTCTTTTACTTTGAATCAATTATTTCTAACTTTAATAGATTTTAACCAGAGACTACTGTGTGAAATATTTTCAGCCAAAACAAAGCTTAAAAAATAAAGGAAATTGACAAAAAGAATTTAGGCTCATGATGGATGAAGCCAAAGTGTTCAGATTTACAAATTTAGGAAATGAGAGATGTGTCAACCCACTGGTGGCCAGAAGGTGTCGCCACAAAATCTCTAAATTTTAGGAGGAAACTCCTTTTTATTTAGTATCAGGAGAGCTGAAAATATTTTGCTACAAAGTCTAGAAACACTACCTGGTTCATCGGGGTTCTCTGGCAATGGTATTTTTCAGGTCGAACCTATGGTAGTTCATTTTTGTTTTAAACACGGGATATTGTCCCAGAGACCCTGCTTAAAGAGAGAAAAGTGGCTCCCACACTGTAGCCTCCGGCAGCTTTCTGGGTAGGAAAAAAACCTTCCTGTCCCATTTCTGTCCAAGCCCTTCTGGAAACCTCAGGCAAACAGCAAGCTGACAAAGTGCATGTTTTTAGGGATATACCAAGGGGGAGAAATTGAAATCTTTTTCTAAATGTTTCCTTTACAAATAATAATACTAACATTTATAAGGTACTTACCATGCGCCAGATATGGCTAAGCACTTTACAGATATCTAATTTGATCCTCATCACCACCCTGGGAGATGGGTGCTTTCATTATCCTCATTTTATAGATAAATAAACTGAGGCTAACTGAGGTTAAGTGATTTGCCTAATAGCTAGCAAGTGTCTGAGGTCAAATTTGAACTCAGCTGCCTCACAAATATTAGTGCATCTTATAACATCAGTAAATGAAGCTTCCAATAAACTACGTGGCATGGTGACATCATTGGATTTGGGAACCAGGTAGAAATTAGTTCAAATCGGGGGCAGCTGGGTAGCTCAGTGGATTGAGAGCCAACCCTAGAGACAGGAGGTCCTGGGTTCAAATCTGACCTCAGACAGTTCCCAGCTCTGTGACCCTGGGCAAGTCACTTGACCCCCCATTGCCTACCCTTACCATTCTCCTGCCTTGGAGCCAATACACAGTATTGATTCCAAGATGGAAGGTAAGGGCTTAAAAAAAAAAGAAATTAGTTCAAATCCTGCCCTGGAAACTTTCTGCGTTGACTCTTGGCAAGTCACTTAGTCTCATTTGGTCTCAATTTCCTCATTTATAAAAAAGAGGATAATAATAGTATCTACTATTCAAGTGACATGACATTAAACATGCTTTACAAAACTTAAAGTATATCAATGTATAAATAAATATGTATATAATATGTATAAAATTTATAAATAAATAAGATATACTAATGATAACTATGATTATTACTAAAACCTTGACAGAATCACCTTATTGGCCAAGATGACAAAAGAGGCGAGTGAAAAATGTCTAAGGGATTGTAGGAAATCAGGTGTATAAGGACAACCACCTTGGAAATTATTCTAGAACAATGTCCCCCAAATGATTAAACTGTGTGTTTCCTTTGGCCCAGATATACCACTATTAGACCCATAGACAAAGAAGACCTAAGAAAAGGGAGAGGATCCATAGCCACTAAACCATTTTTAGCAGTTTTTTGTAGTAGCCAAAAATTGGAAACCACATAGGAAAGGGGTAGCCTCCTGCTGATGAATGGTTGAATGAATTATGATATAGGAATGTAATAGAATATTATTGTGCCATAAGAAATGACAAAATGGACAGTTTCTGAGAAAACATGGGAGACCTTTATCCACTGACAGAGATCAAAGTGAAAAGAATTAGGAGAAAAGATAATAAACTGACAACACATTGTAGAGGAAAACAAACTTGAAAGCCTTTAGAACTCTGACCAATGCAAGGATAAACCATGGGTACAAAAGATTAAAGATAAAACATGCTTCTCAAATTTTGCCAGAAACTTAAAAACTTAAAATGCTAAAGAAATACATTTTCAGACCTGACTCGTGTGGGTCCTTGTTTTGTTGAACTCTGCATGTTTAATGAGAGTTTTGCTTTTTTTCCTATATGATTAGTTGGGGGAGCAGTGGGAAACACAGATTATAAATGCCTGTAAAAATAAGAACTATTTTTTCTTATTTTTTTCTTATTTTCTTATTTCAAAAAAATAAGAAAAACAGGAGGGGAAATTAAAGATGGTGATAAGGTTGCTAGTCTGTTGAGATTGCTATTCTGTTGAGATCATTAACAGAAACTGGAAAGAAGAGAAAACAGGTCTCAACTATGCTGAATTTGGAGTTATTGTCTAGAGTAATGAATGTGGAATCAAAAGACTGGTTTAAACCCAGGATGCACCCTTATTCTCTCTGGGGTTTGTTTCCTCCTATGTCAAATGTTGGGGTTAGACTAGATGACTTCCAGCTTTAAATCTATGGCTGGATATCCAGGGAAGAAATATATAGCAGACAGGAGGAACTTTGGGCCTGATATGCAGGAAAAAGATTAAGGTAAAAGATACTGACTTGAGAGTCTCTTGAGGAGGAGTAAATGAATCTATGGGAAGTTAAGGGAGAGACTAATGTAAGAACTAAAAAAAGAATAGAATGAAATACTAAGAAGAAAACCCTAGGGAATACCAATATTTGGCTAAAGATTCAGGAAGAGATGGTTTGGATGGAGAAAGGATGGGGGAAAAGAGGATACAGAGATGAAGACTGAGAAAGAAGTTCTGAGATATAGGAGAAGAACCAGGAAAATAAAATGTCATTTCTCTAAATGCTGTCAAAATGTCAAAAATCTCTAATATCTCAAATTATTTCTATAACAAAAATCTCTGGAAGCACACAGAGTTTTCCTTGCTTAAAAGCTGAATCAGTTCTGATTTTTTAAGGCTATAGATAAGCTTATATTTCAATGATGATTTGGCAAAATTATCTTGAGTAACATTTTTGCATGCGCAGCATTTTCTCTTTTTCCTAGTTTTTAAAAATTAATACATTTTGTTCTGATACATGAGTCATTTCCCAATAGACAATCTCCTCATAATACTTTTCCATAAAAAAGCTAATCCAAGTTTGCTAATATAATGACTGCATGACTGAGTGCAAAAGCATTTATTAAGTGTTTACTATGGGCCAGGAACTGTATGAAGCTCTGGGGACACAAATCCAGCCAAGCAAGTCAGTTTTACCCTTGTGGAACGTAGTCTAACAAGGAGGGGCTGACCTCATGGAGAGGAACTGGAAGGGAGCAGGGGCACTCAAGTGGTGGAAGCATGGTTTGGAAATAGATGGAAAGGGATTGCCATTTCAGAGGCCAGATTTGAAGATTTGAAAAAGAGAACTTCTCAAAATGGATTTCTAAAATTCTTCCTTTTTAAGGTTAGAAACTTTTCATCGTATGGGTTAGAATCCTTCTTTCTGGCAGGCATTCTCTAGTGGACAATGTCTTCTTCATTTGGGTGGGGTACAGAATTTAAATCAAAACAATTATTTAATCCAGATTTCTGAGAGAAATATGGACACTTTGATCACCTTCAAAAGTAAGAACGAGAAAATAATAATTTCAACAATATGAATCAATTCCCCTCAGTTTAACAACATTTGTTAAGAACCAAATATATGCAAGACTGGGGCAGTTAGGTAGCATAGTGGACACTACTCAACCTGGAGTCAGAAGACTTAATTTCAAAACCAGCCTCAGACAGGTACTAGCTGGACAAGTCACTTAAAAAGTCATTGTCCTCAGTTCCCTCCTCTTGTAAAATTAGCTGGGCAAAAAGGCAAATGACTCTAGTATCTTTGCCACAAAAACCCCAAAGGGGTAACAAAAAGTTGGACAAGAATAAAAAACAACTGAATAACAGCAACAATATGTTAAGTGACTTGCCCAGGGTCACACTGGTAGGAAGTATCCAAAATCACATTTGAACCCAAGACCACCCATCTCAAGACCTGGCTTTCTGTCCACTGAGCACCTAGCAGGTCATTTTTTATTTCATCTTAGAGGCAAAAAGGAAACACTGAAAGCTCATAAGCCAAGGAATGACATTCTTGGACATGTTCTTTTAGGAAGATTATTTTGGTTACCATGTTGGGAATAGATTGAAGAGAGATGGCTATTCTAATAATCAAGGTGAGGGATGGATTTAACAATTAGGCAGTATAAGAAAGGGAAAGATGTGAGACAGATTGTATTGAGAAAATTGAAAAGACTTAGCAAGTGATTGGGCTGGGGTAGGGGTGGTGAGGATAAGGGTTAAGTCCAATGCCCAGCTTTTAATCTAGGGTAACCAAGAAGGTGGCAGTGTTTTCCACAACAAAAAAGAAAGTTCTGAGAAGGGGGATAGGGAGGAGGTAGGGGAGGGGAAGTAATTAGTGATAAAGGTAGGAAAGGTACCATGGACAGAGCAACCTTTTACCAAATCTTGGGGAGGAGAAAATATCCAACAAAACCAGGGAGTGGTCAAGGGATTATAGCAATTTCCAGAACTGATAGTATAATTAATCCTGTGAATACTCATTTACACTTTCAAACCATATTTGGGTGAGTTTTTAGTCCTGTTACTGAGTTGGCTAGATCTAGAACATTCTACCTCAGTGGACATATACATTTCCCTAAAAGGAGGGTTGGGATGGGAGCTTGTCCATATTGCCACCACACTGACTCTTTTATTACTAATTATTTCTCCAACTCATAAAAACTTAGCCCATGGGGAAGAATCAAGACACAATTCCAGGGTCAATCTAGTAAAAGTCTACTACCCTAGCTTTGTAGTTTGACCTTTTAAGTAGAAAGAAATAGTTATGCCTATGCAAACATTTATTACTTTCTTCCTCTCCCCACCACTGCATGTTTGGAGCCATCGATCAACTTCTGTAAGAATTCTTAATGCTCTGATCATTGACTCACACGATGGCTAGAGCAGCCTTGTCAACAACATTTTCCACAGAGAGCTTAGGTCAAAGGAGTTCAGTAATTTTCTTTGGATAAAATGTTAAATTTAAACTATTTATATTTATCAACCACTATCATATCCTTGGTTCTTTCAAAAGATTTTGTGAACCAAGCTGCTTGGTTCAATTAAAAATTTCCTATTTTAGTGCTAAATTTAAAAAAAAGGTTATAATAAGTCTATCTGGAGCTGGGAAGGTGAGGACTCATGATTCATAGACCCTAGGGAAATGCTATAAATTAAAGTTAAAATTATTATTAAACATAGTCCATTCTAAATTTGATGTTACTATTTTGGGGTTGTGTGAATTGTGGCCAAGTATATATATACTCAGCAGTGCTAAGGACTGGACACAGAGGCTGGTCATGTTGGGGTGAAGCCACACACAGAGAACTGCTCAACTGAGAGGGTGGGGTCTTTAATGGATCCAAAATAAATTTTAGATTTCTGCCTTAATGCTGCTACAAGGAATCTAACAATCAATGCATAGCTTAGTGGTTGTTTTGTTTTTATTTAGAAAGAAGAGTAAGTTCTTTTATTTCAAATTATTTAAAAGTAGGGTAACAGACTGTTCCAGAAACTTTGGGCTTTTTCCTAATCTAACTCCTTACAGCCCTGGTTGATGATAATAATTTTGATGATAATATTGCAAATATTTATAGCATGGTTTGTACAACACTTTGCTTTAATCATTTGATTTTCACAACAAATTTGTAAGATAGGTGCTATTATTATCCTCATTTGACAAATGAGGAAACTGAGGTTGAAACTTACCCAGAGTCACATAGCTAGTGAGTATCCAAGGCCAACTGGAGTTGTTCCTGACTCTAATTCCAATCTTTTCTCTGCTGGTCCTAGGAGGCAGCTAAGAAACTACATTTTTAACAATACCCAAATTTATCAAAAAATTTCAATTTGATTTTGGGAGCATTCAGCTCCATGATTTTTTTTTTAATCAGGCATCTTTTCTTTTGTGAAAACTCTTTCCATTGATGCATATCAGTGACTCATCAGTAAGTTATACTCTTAGAAAGTTGCCTACAGAAATAATAGGTGAAGTGACTTGTCCAGAATCATTTAGCACAGTCAGAGACAAGACATGAACCCATGTCTTTGTTCTCCAAAGGCCTGGCCCTTCTGTCTGCTAGAACTCATTTAAATAACTGGATTTTCACCTCTATGTCTTGTATCCTGCTGACTGTGCAAGAGCTCCTTAAGAGTAGGGTTTGTCTTACCTTTCTATTTGTACAGTGAATAGAGGGCTGAGTGGCTTAGAGTCAGGAATATTCATCTTTCTGAGTTCAAATTTGGCTTCTGACCCTTACTAAGATGTGTGATTGTTGGCAAGTAACTTAACTCTATTTGCCTCAGTTTCCTCATCTGTAAAATGAGCTGGAGAAGGAAATAGCCAACAATTCCAGTATCTCTGCCAAGAAAACTCCAAATGGGACAGAGTCTGAAATGACTGAAGAACAAATTGCTTAATAAATGTAATTCTCATTCATTTATTCATCAATTCAAACCATCATAGAAGCATCCCATTTTCCTGGTATCTATCCCTAGTCATCAAAGCCACTTTGTTCTTTCTGTGAGATAGTTTGGTCTGAAGAACAGAGCACAGAGGCATAGGTGCCAGATCTCATTCTATAAGTGATTTCAGATATTTTTTCTCTATAGATATAAAATTAATTTTTTTTAAAATGATCACACTAGAGAGGGACAGCTAGACAACTCAGTGGATTGATGGCCAGACCTAGAGATGGATCAAATCTGGCCTCATACATTATCTGGCTATGTGGCCCTGCAAAAGTCATTTAACCCTCACTGCCTAACACTTGCTGCTCTTGGAACCAATACTTAGTATTCATTCCAAGATGGAAGGTTAAGGGTTTAAAAAATGATCACACTGGATATTTCATTGGATGGAAGAGTGGACACAATGCTGGTTCTAGAATAAGAGGATCTGACTTCTAATCTTGCACCTAAAATTGACATTTTACATACCCCATGTCATCTTGAATACTTTACTTAAACCTCCTCAGAACCCCAATTTCCTTATGTGGAAGGTGAGAGGATTGGATTAGTTGATCTCTGAAGTCCCTTCTACATCTATGAAGTAATGAATCTACAGTCCTATGCCTTGGAGTATGCCACATATATCTACCTACTTTAAGATATAGAAAAATTATATCTTGACTACATTTTAATTCTACTATAAGTGGCCAGCTGGGTTCCATTTCTGTCTAGTTCAATTAGTGTCAGATTTTAATGTTACATATTAAGAGTGGATTAATGAGCAAAGGCTATGATTAAAGTCATAAAATAAATTTTCTGAACATCTTTAACCTTCATTTCTATTCTCTTTCTGGAGAGAATATCAAACTCTTGTGCTTTATACTTTTAGTAAGGAATTGTATTACCATCCTTTTCTCTTCAATATCATGCCTTCCAATTTGCCTGTTTTATTTAATAAAGAATTATAAAGAGAAGAAGGGAACAGAACAAACACTTGCTACAGGCTTAGGAGAAACAGCTTGGAGATATGCTCTTGCCATGGCTGAACAGGACAGAGGACAAGCTGGTGAGACCAAGGCATGCCAACTGATGGCTCTAAGAGCACAATCACACGCTCTGGTGTTTACCATCCAGGTTTAAGCACTTTGGATGATGAAGGTCATTTAAAATGTATATATATAAAAGAGGTTTAAAGTCTCAGAATCAATGCTTTTTTTTGAAAGGAGAAGTATTTGTTAAGTAGAAAATAGAAATCTCCATTTTTTAAGAGTTGCAAAAGGTCCATCCAAGATGAGCATTTCCCAGACTGAACCAACTCCTTGAACTGTTAAGTAATTATATGAAGTGTTCCCCAGACACATAAAATTTTAAATGGACCCTCAGTACCAGTTTCCCACAACTGAAAGAAACATTTCTTTAACACCCACTATGCTAGGGATGAAGGGAGAGATTAAGACAGAGTCCCTGCCCTCAAAGACCTTACAATAGCCTGGTATGGCACACACATAAATAATGATGGCACAAAAGGGCATGTGAAATATCTAAGTACAAATCAACATGAAAGTGCCAGAGGTGGGTGGGAGAAGAGAGAGAGAAAGAAAATGTGGAATCTAAGAAGTTAATAGGGGAAGCATATGTCAAAGGAGGAGGCAGTCAAGGAATAGAAAGGTACAGAGAAGTTAAAGTGAAGACCTTTGGATTTTGTGATAAAGAGGTCAACGATGATACTTAGAAACCAGAAGGCAAGTGTTTGAGGAATACATGGGTGAAAGGGGTATAAAGACAGTAAATGGAGACTATTCTTTCTATAAGGTTTGATATAAATCATTGAATCACAGATTTAGGGTCTGAAGGTAACTTAGAGGTAATGTTGTCCATTTTTCCATTTTACAAATGAAGAAACCAAAGACTACATAAATGAAGTGATTTGTCCAAAGTCATACAGGTGAAAAAGGGAAGAAGATATATAGGATGAACCCTTTGGAAATGAAGTAGAAAAAAGAATTTTTAGAACTGGAAAGACAAGCATGGGTCAGCCACAAACTCCTAAAACAGGACAAGAACTTGTAAAGGTGTTCTGATATCTAGAGATGTGAGTGGGGGAGAGGGGTGTTCTGCTACATCTCAGTGATGCTAGTGATGGTTCTGCTGGGCTGCAGAGGTGCCTAATGGTCCCCTGCAGGACAATGGAAAAGGACAGATGTCCCACTAAAGATAAAGCCCAGCTAGTAGAGCCCCAGTAAGAAGTGACTGAATTTGCCAAATGCCCAAGAGTGTTAAACAGTGTCTCCTTAAAAGGCAGTGAAGGGACACCCAGGTAGCACAGTGGATAGAGTGCCTGACCTGGAGTTGGGAGGACTTGGATTCAAATCTGGCCTCAGGCACTTCCCAGTTCTGTGACCCTGGGCTAGTCACTGAATCCCCATTGCCTAGCCCTTGCTCCCCTTCTGCCTTCAAACTGATGCTTAGTATTGATTCAAGACAGAAGCTAAGGGATAAATAATAAAATAATAAAAAGAGACTGAAGAGGGTTTTAGAATTATCACTTTCAGGAAGGTCTTTCTAAGCTCTAAAGTTCATTGTCTTTCTCTTTCTCTCTCTCTTTCTTTCTCTTTCTTTCTTCCTTCCTTCCTTCCTTCCTTCCTTCCTTCCTTCCTTCCTTCCTTCCTTCCTTTCTTCCTTCCTTCCTTCCTTCCTT
>NC_058134.1:76736509-76834355 GCF_016433145.1 Gracilinanus agilis | reverse complement strand
ATATATATATATAGTTTGTTTGTTTGTTTGTTTGTTTGTTTGTTTGGTGATGCCTTCTGTGGTTCATAAAGTGCCAATCTGTTTACATTTCCCCTGTTATTATAATGGTTCTTGGTGGTCACTAGGACACAATACAAATTCCTCAGTTTGTCACTTAGAACCTTCCTCAATCTGGCTCTAATCAGTCTTTCTAGAACTAATGAAAGTGAATAAGGGGGGAAAGTGCCAATCTGTTCACATTTTCCCTGTTATTATAATGGTTCTTGTTGGCCACTAGGACAAAATACAAATTCCTCAGCTTGTCACTTAGAACCTTCCTCAATCTGGCTCTAATCAGTCTTTCCAGAATTAAGCAAGAAAAGGCAAAAAAACATCCCATAGACCTCCAGACCTAGATAAGTATATGGTACATATTTGTTTAAATGATCTTGGGCTAAGGCAAAAGGGGGGGCAAAATGGAAGAAATATCAAAAGTTTTAAGTGGTATTTTGGCTAAAATTATTATTTCTTGAAATAAACAGGTCATTGGGACTTCAATAAAAGCATAAAATTCTTAATAGGTACTTGTTAATTACAAAGAGAAAATGAGATTATGTAGAAAAATGAAATTGATTACTTAGAAAAAAGGTGGCAGCAAGTATCACAAAAAATGAGATTTAAAGGATGATCTATAAATCCATAATAACATAGATTTGACTTTCAGCAGTGAACTGCTTGGGTTTATAATTCCGATTTACACTACTATACACAGAATCAAATAATCTGAGAGTTGGGACCTCAGTGGCCATTTAGTATCACTGGGAATGTACATCATTTTTCACAAGTGGTCAAGACTGAAAGATGTCCCTTCCTTGAGGATATCTCCTAAGCTCCCTCAGGATCTGTAAGCTCTGAAGGCAGCCAAACTACCTGTGGACAGTGCTATCATTAGGAAGTTCGTCCATTTGAGTCTAACTCTCTTCTCTCTAATTTCTACTCTCTATTATTTTAGCTCTGTCCCCTAAGGCCAAGAAAAGCAGACCAAATATCTCTTCTACAGGATGATTCTTTATTTGAAGACAGTAATCATGTGTCCCCCCCCCAAGTCTTTCCTTTTCCTGGCTAAATAAATACACTCAGTGTCTTTAACTCAATCCTTTTATGGGTCTGATTTCAAGGCTCCCCAGCATGCTTGCTGCTCTCTTCTATCTTGTAAATGTCCTCTCTGAAACGTGATGCCCAAAATTCAACTTAATACTCCTAGTGAGATTAGAGCAGAAAAAAGTACATACAAGGACTGTCATTTCCTTGTTCTGGGAGGACCCATAATATCATACAGTCATTATAGTTCACTAAAATCTTAAGATCATTTTCAAATTGCATCTAGCCATACCTTCATCTAATTTTACCATGTAAAGTTGATTCTTTAAACTTAAATATACTTCACATATCATATTGGTTTTATCTCTTAAGTTTCTTCTTATTACACTAGACCCAAAGCTGCTTCCTGTTTTGGAAATATATTCTTCCCCTGCATAAGCCTGCTGAATTCTACTCTAAATTTAAATTCCAACTCAAAAATCCTCTCATCCAGAAAGTCTTCTCTATCACCCTTTAGCCCTCATAGAGCTCTGTGCTTACACTTTTTTTTGCATTTAAAAATATTATTTTGTATTTAATTATTTGTAAATCATACATGATAGAGTGGTCATTCAGTCTCTGCTCAATGATCTCCCAGGAGGTGGAAGTCATTGTCCTGGAGAAAACTCATTCCACTCTGGCTCCAAATGCTAGGAATTTTTTTCCATCAAGTCTAAATAAAAATATAAAAATTATAAATGTGCATCTCTGAAATTTTTACCCACTATTATTGGTTTCTTTCCTGTGAGGTCAAGTGGAAGAGTGGAATCCCTCTTTCACATCATTTTACAAACTTAAACCTGAAAAGGTCTTGAAGATCATGTAGTTCAAATCCTATGTTTTACAGAAATGGAATGGAAGCCAGAGAGGCTAAAGGACTTGTTTCTGGTGACACAGGTAGTCCTCTCTGAGTAAGCTCCAGCCTAACATCTCATCTTTCACACAATATTGATATGGCATAGACTCAAGGCTCTTTGCCATCTTCACTGCCCTCCAGATTGAAGATCAACTTAAAACTGCTTTTAAAGTCAATTAATACAACTCCTTCATTTTAAAAATAAGGAAACTGAGACCTAGAGAGGTCAGCAAAAGCAGAGTGGAGATTTGAGCCCAGGTCCTCTATCTCCAAATGCAGCATATTTTTCATGGTACCAGACTGCTTCCTCATTGTGGAAGTTAAATTCCAAACAGAAGCACTATTAAAATCATCTATTTTAGAAATGAATGATTTACAGAAAAGAGAAACCATTCAACCTTGGTTAACTGTTGAGCACCCAAATAAGATGCAGTTTTGAAATTATCTAAAAAACTATAAATACAAATGTGCAAACATTTAGCTTGGCCAGTCTTGAGTATGTTATCTAGTATCAATGAGACTTTTGTCTTTCCACTGGACTTGGATGACTCTGGAAGAAAGAGTGAGGCTGACATCTTCCAAGTAAAAAATGAAGGGATTGGAATAGAATGTCTTCAGAATCTATGGCTCTATGTAATAAGGAAAAATTCATGATATCAAAGAGTAGACTGAGACTGTATCTATTTAGATTCAATAGTCACAGTCACACAGTAATTTATCACCCTCTTCTCTTAGGGTAGAAACCCTACCAGACCCATGATTAGATGAGAAACAGCAAAGGAGTTCTGAGATATCTTACCAGTCCCAGTGAAACCTCCAAGAAGAGGCTGTGAATATTCAGTATTCCTGAAGGCGAGGAATTGGAAACTTCCCCAATATGGAGAAGCAAGATGAAGGCGTTCCAGTGTGTGGGTGAGAGTCAGCCCAGGAGCACTGGGATTTCAACAAGGGCAGCATTTTACAGCTACCAGAATGGCATACCAACCACAGTCCCCTGGCTTTAGAAATAACACAGGCTAACTGCAGAGGTACACACAAACAAACAGGTCCCTCTCTGGTTTGGTAAAGGCTGCTGATTCCACATTTCAGACCAATTTGCAGGATGCAGACATATTCTGATTTAGGGCACCAAGCAGGCAAGTGACTAGTGATGCACAGAAAATGAATCGTGACAATTGGAAGACTAATGAATGACAAAGGCTTTGGGGAGACAGCAGAAAGAAGTGTTGTTAACAGAGTGGCCTTTTTTTCCCTCTCAGGTTTTAAAAAAAGCAAAATCTCATAGAAAACCGGAAGAATTTCAGAGCTGCAGAAGCAGCATTTGGACCAACCCAGAATCACAAAGACTCGAGTTCAAGTTTTGCTTCTCATGGAAACTAGTTCTGGGAACTCTGAATGAGATATCTGTCCTAAGACTCAACAATTAAGGATAAGCTGTCAATCTGCATAACTGGAAGGAGTTCTTCACACCAGGATTGCCATTCCATGAAATCACAACACAGAGTTCACATCAATTTTTTTACAATGGGGAACAAAATCCCAATGTGGTCAATTGGACTATTCAAAGTCACACAACCAGGCAGTGGCAGAGCTGAGACTAGAACCCTAATATTCCAACTCTGAATTGTGGGTTCTTTCTACCAAGATTCCCGGCCTTTCAAATGGAACATTAATAGAATTATTAAATATATTAATTAATTACATTAACTTATTTGTAAAATCAGGTTGACAAAACACTTTATAGACATTATCTCATTTAATTCTAACAAGAGTACTATGAGGAAGGTGCTTTTTTAATTCCCATTTTGTGGAGGAATAAACTGAAGCTCAGCTGGGGTCAAGTGACTTGCTGAGCCATTTATATTTAATGTCAAAGGAAGTTCTGACTCTAAGTCCAGTACCTAAAATAGACTAACACAGATTCCAAAGTGCCTATCAGGGACGTATGCCCGCTGCTAAGACTTTATCAAAGTGGAATTTCTGCATATATTAATTAAGCAGGTAAGACATCTCTTTCAGTAGTAGGAACTGAAATCCCTGCTGTTATTCTGACAGTGAAGTATAGACTGGACTATAAAGCTCATTCAGCAAAAAGTGGAGAGTCTGATACTATAGAGTCACCAGATAAGACATTTGAATTATAAGTGAAAATGTGCCAACATTTAGTCTTGAGAATGTCATCTAATACCAATATGAATTTTCTAAAAAATATAATAGAAACTTCAGGAGATAATATAATATAGTGGAAAGAACTTTTAAAAAAAGAACATTTTCAAATGACATTAGGAAAAAATCTAATCCTCATTGTTCCTCAACCTAGCTGCTTACCCGACCTGCCTGGGACCCGAAAAGTAAAGTTATAGAGTTAAGAAAATACAAATCAATCTGTGAAAACTTGGCTACTCTCAGCAATGCAATGATCTGGGACAATCCTGAAAGACTTATGAGGGGGAACGCTGTCCATCTCCAGAGGAAGAACTGTTGGAGTTGTCTTTCACATCAGTTTATCTTTGATTTTATTATGAAGTTTTGGTTATGTATGAGTTTGCTCTTACCACAATGACCAATACGGGAGTATACTTTGCATGACAATTAAAAATGAAAAAAAAAGACAAAATACAAATCAGAAGCAATTAGGTGATTGAATGGATAGAGAACTAGGTATGGGTTCAAATCTGACATCAAAAACTTTCTAGCTGAATGACCCTGGGCAAGTCATTTAACTCCAATTGCCCAGTCCTTGCAGCTACTTTTTTTGCCTTGGAACCAATACTTAGTATCAATTCTAAGATGGAAGGTGGGAGTTTTAAAAAAAAGCAGCTACAAATCAGAAAGGCAGCCACAATCCCAGCTTGATCAAATTAAATGAACTTAGAGAAAAAGCTGTCATATGGCAAAACGGGGAAAGGTGGAGGTGTTATTTGTTTATTCAAACTTAATTTACCAAAATGAACCATGCACAGTCTATTTCTAATGATCTTAAGTAAATATATGAAATGTTGGACAATTCTATCTCGTGAAAGCTTTATTTACAGTTTCTTTTTCATTTCCCCAAATCAGCCCAGACTCCACCAAAATCATTATTTGGTGAACACTAGAGCTGTAACCTTCATTCATATAGATTCTATCACTTCTATATATTCTCTTAAAGGTTACAGGGCATTTTATATACATCCTCTCATTTACAGACAAGGAAACCAAAGTCCCGAGAAGTAAGTGACTTTCCCACAGTCACCCAGCTTTTAAAAAGCATCAGAATCAGGCCTTGGCCAGCTCCCCGACTCTAGCTCCAACACTCTTGTACAAATGACTCCACCAGGGTCCTGCCTCTTTTCTTCATCCAATGTCTCACTGTAAAGCCAACAAGACCTCATCCTTTAAGATTAATGGCAATACTATGTGAATACTTTGTCATTTTTCCCAAAACTCTTTGTCTCCTTTTCTTATATTCTTTATATTAACTATATTCTTCTTATCTAAATAATAGGAAGAAAAATTGTGTATCTCACCAGCCAGGAACTTTAAATTCTGAACCTGAGGTTCCTCATTTGTAAAAATCAGCCTAATGTCCTCCTGCCCATCTCTCAGGATTGCTGGGCTAATCAAATAAGACAATATATCCAAAAGCATTTGCAAACTAAATTACCAGAGACTTTTAAGGTCTTCCAAACCCCACAATTAATTTGGAAACGTAATGTTATTCTTAAGTCAGCAAGACTGAGTTCATTCCAAAAAAGCCAAAGTTTCTTAAGCACCCTCCACAAGCAAAAAGCATTGCTCTATGGGAAGGGCCCTGGAGCTGGCCACTTGCATCCAACATAGCCTCACCCCCTTCCCCAAGAGCTAAAAAGCAGCAAAAATGACAAACTCTTTTCTCACTTCATCTTTACCTCTGGGGAAACAATAGTAGAGTCTATCATCACCAAAACATGAGAAGGGAGCAGCTAGATGACTCGGTAGACTGAAAGCCAACCTAGAGATGGGAGTTCAAATCTGACCTCAGATATCTCCAACCTGTGTCACCCTGGGCAAGTCACTTAACTCCCATTGCCTAACACCACACTTCTGCCTTGGAACCAATACATGATATTGATTCTAAGACTGAAGGCAAAGGTTTAAAAAAAATGAGTAGACTTCAATTTACATTAGGATGGAAAGGATGAAACAAGTTATTTTTAAGTTATTTTTAATCTAATTAAGATTATATTAATTGATAATTAAATAAATTGATAATTAAATAATAAATCTAATGTATTAATTGATAATTAAATAAAGTGATAATTAAATAATAAATCTAATTAAGATTCTATTATGTGCCAGATACAATGCAAAGTACTTTGCAAATATTTGATCCTTATAACAACCCTGGGAAATAGGAGCTATTATTATCCCCATTTTCCAGTTTAGGAAACTGAGGTAAGCAGGGGTGAAGCAACTTGCTCGGGATCACCCTACTAGTACAAGGGTCGGAAGCTGGATATAAACTCAAGTCTTCCTGACTCCAGACCCATTGTGCTATCTATGGTACCACCTTGCTACATTTTGAATGGTGCTATCCTTTACAAATTTGTATTAGAAAATAGAAATGGCTAAAGGTTACCGTTTTAAAAACATATAAATGAAGAAAAGAGGGATTAAGTGAACATTTTCTTTAAGGATGGGCAAAAAGATCAAGCATGCTACAAGAGGGGCAAAAGGGGAAGCCATGGAAGTAGGCATGGGCAAGGACCAAATATCTTATCTGATTGGATTTCAATCTCCACCCGTTGGCACAGTTCCCTGGCATTGAGGAAAAAGCACTCAATGAAGGCCTTCCCACAAATTAATAAATATTCATTCAGAACAACTTAGGATAAATGAAAGCTTTAAAAGAAACATTTGGAAAAGTCATGAGATATGGGCTAAGTGCTAATTGATTACTTAAAGGTTCAAATTCCAATCTGTGACCGGCACAATCTTCTCTTCTCAACATTTAGGCAATTAAAAAAAAATTGTGATCCATGAACAGTTGTTACTCAATGGCACATTTGGTGTTCCAGGTAAACCAAGGGCCTGGCAAGTAGGAGAAGAGATTTTGAAGTAACTGATAAGAACAATGGCAAAGTCAAAACTAAGGTAAAAATCATTTTAAAAATTCTTAGGAATTTTATTTTTTAAAAAGCTTATTGAGAAAATGTTTTTCCACCCATCTTCCTTGTGCCCTCTATTTGCTAAACTAGACATTCTTTGGAAGTTATTCTAGACCCCTATTTTTTTTTTTACTCTGAAGAAAAGGGTACATAAAAATAGACTCCATTTTCCCAGGTGATGATAATGTGGTACTTACCCAAGTCAAGAATTTATAGTAATGTGAAAAAATAATTTATGTTTTTCATTAAAATGATTATATTTTCAGCTTTAATAGTCAAATGGAGACACTGCAAAAGGATAAGAATTCTTTAGCCATTCATCATATTAGCTCCAAAAGTCAATTTTTCTCTTGGGGGAATACAGTGCTACCCAAATGGCAAGGTGCATTATGGGAGAGGAAGGTGACTTTGTTTGATACAAACACTGCCCTGGGAATCAGAAGATCCAACTTCAAATTCTGAATAATAAATGATGATTTTTGATCACTTGTTTCAGATATGTCCAACTCTTGTTGACCCCATTTGGAGTTTTCCAGGCAAAGATACTAGAGTAGTTTGCCATTTCCTGCTCCAGTTCATTTTACAGATGAGGAAACTGAGGCAAACAGGATCAAGTGATTTACCTATAAGTAGTAAGTGTCTGGAGTAGGATTTGAACTCATATTTTCCTGATTCCATCCTCCGAGTTCTAGCCACTAGTTGCCTTAATAATAATGATAGCTAGCATTTGTATGGCCCCTATATATGTCAGGTACTCGGCTAAGTAAACATTTTACACATGTTATCTCATTTGAGAATCATGATAACGCTAGAAGGTGGTACCATGATTATTTCCATTTTGCAGAGGTGACTGAACACTGTAATAGACTTCTTCCAGATCTAAAATCCTTTGATTCAGTACAGAGACAAAGCCCTTCAGAGTCCATTTGTTTTAAAAGAAACCAGATTCTTAGGAATTTGCACCACCAGCAATGAATGATGACTCTCTGACTCTCTCTCTCTCTCTCTCTCTCTCTCTCTCTCTCTCTCTCCCTCCCCCTCTCCCTCTCTCTCTCTCCCCCTAAGTTACTGAGCAATGAACAATGAGTAGTCCTCTGCCTGGGGACAAAAACAACCAGCAAGTCAGGAATGCTAGTTTTAATGTTAACTTCTGCTTGTTTTTAGCGGGTATATAATCTGAACGGGAAGGCAGATTGGAAGATTCTGGTTATCACATTCCAGCCAGCATTAATGTTGTTATGCATGGGAAGTCAAGTCTTAGTTATTTCTCCCATCAAAGTTCCAAATTATTTAATAGATCATTGACTGTGTAGCTTTCAGGACAGAGAATTATGGGAAACAAATGCAACTCCTTTTGGCAGCCAAAGGGAGCTGAGTAGCAAAGTGGACAGAGCACTGAGCCCAGAGTCAGGAAGCCCCAGGCTGACCTCTGGCTGCAGCACTTGTACCAACTGTGTGACTGGGCAGGTCACTTAATCTCTGTTGCCTCATTTTCCTTAACTGCAAAGTGGGAATGATAATGGCTGACTCCAAGGATTGTTGTGGGGATCAAATGAAATGTTTTCAAATTGCTTAACACAGTCCCTAACATACAGTAGATGCTATATAAATTTCTTTCCCTTCTCCTTCCCAGCACTCTTTCCTTTAAAAAAAAAAAGCCCTTACCTTCTGTCTTAGAATCAATATTAAGTATTGGTTCTAAGGCAGAAGAGCAACAAGGGATAGGTCATGGGGGTTAAGTGACTTGTGCAGGGGGGGGGGGTCATACAACTAGGAAGTACCTGAGGCTAGATTTGAATCTAGGACCTTCCCATGTCTAGGTCTGCCTAAGCCCGCTAGCTGCCATCTCCCCAAACACTCTTGGCCTGATTTCTTAGAGAATCTTACAGACAATGGATTAAGAGATAAAAGAGATTTGAGACAATATCCAGAGGCCATGTGGTGTGGTGAAAAGAACTCTAGACTTGGAACAAAGAAGAGATCTGGGTTCCAGAATCATCTGATACCTAATGGTTAACTAACTACCTACCTGTGTAACCACAGACAAGACACAGCTCCACAAGACTTAGTTTCTTCAACTGTAAAATGGGTATCATGATCAGTAAATAATGTACAAAGAACAAGTGCCTACTATGTGCCAGGAGTGGTGCTAAGTTCTGGAGATGCAAAGAAATTCCATTTACTTCAATAAATATTACCTGTGTTAAGCACCTACCTATGTGCCAGGCACTGTACTAAGTGCTGGGGGATACAAAAAGACAAAAGACAGTTCCTGTCCTCAAGGAGCTTACAATCTAATGGGAGAGCTAATATGCTAACAAATATATACAAAGTGAAGATAAATGGGGGAGCCGATATGCTAACAAGTATATACAAAGTGAGGATAAATGGGAGAGTCAATATGCCAACAAATACATACAAAATGAGGATAAACATAAATTATTAAGAGAATGAAGAGACATTGGGGAAGACTTTCTGTAGGGGATGGGATTTTAGTTGGTCACTAGTTAGTTAGAAAATCACTAGCCAGAGCAGAGATGGAGGGAAGAGTATTCCAGGCAAGAAGGACAAGGGAAAACACAAGTCTCCTCAAGGAGCTCAAGTGCAATAAAGTAAACAACAAGCAAACAGCTCTGTACAAACATAAAACTAAATATATATGTCAACAATTACTGCCTTGTCTAACTCACTCATTGTAAAGGTCAAAAAACTGAGACCTAGAGGGGTTAAGTAACTCATACGATATCATCCTTCTAGATTAAGGAAAAGCTGGAATAAGAAGTGAAATTAGCTGTACTTGTTGAATGTTCTTTGCTAAAATTACATTGAATAATGGACATCTGGATGGGAACTTCTGATGGCAAATACAAGACTTGAGAATCAAAATACCATGTTAAAGCTATGCTAAAATCAATAAAAGCCACACCCAAAAGCCAGAATTACTTTCCCAAGTCCTGATGTCTACTTTAACAGTAGGTTTAGATAAGATCTGCCAAACCCCGTTTGCTTATTGAATAGTTAAGAAAAACCAGGCACTGAGCTAGATCCCATAACTATACACCTGTCTAAAGTCACACAGCTAGGTAGCTCGGTGGATAGAGCATCAAACCTGGAGTCAGGAGGACCTGGTTTTAAAACTGTTCTAACTATGTCACTTCCTAGCTGTGGGACGCTGGGCAAATCATTTAACCTCAATTGCCCAATTTTTGCTGCTTTTCTGCCTTAGAATTGATACTAAGGCAGAAAGCAAAGGTTTTAAAAAAATAAAGTCACACAGCCAGTGAATTGTGGAGCTGAGCTGAAAAAACACAGGCTTATTCTATCACAACTTTAACTGACTGAGTGTAGTTATCTGTCATTAAATTAACATCATCATCATCATCATCATCATCATCATCATCATCATCATCATCATCATCATCATCATCATCATCATGCCTACCATAATGACGTCTAGCTCCTTCCCTGTATAATATGTAAAAATTAAATGCAACTTATTTTTCATCACAGATTTATCAGCTATAGCATATCCTTTTTGGTTTAACTTCAACATCAAGGGTCTTCAGGTCTTGCATTTGGCCAGAAAACTGGATTTCTGCACAAGGCATGAAGGCTACAATCTGATCTTTCAGCATCGGTGGCTGCTGGTGCCTTTCTACCCCTCCCCTTCTCTTCTCTTCTCTCCTATCTCACAGTGGGCAGCACGCCAAGGTGCCAAGATTACGCTCAGGGGAAAAGCAGAAGGCAAATGTATCTCCATCAAGAGAGCCCAGATCTCAATGCTGATGGCTGCTTTTAATTCTGGAGAGCATAAAGAGAGAAGAAGAATGGTACAATGTCTTGCTCAAAAGCCCATTTCAGCCTGGCAGTCCTCGTAGATGGTGAGAGGCAACCCTGGGGTCACAGCTGGGGGGTGGGGGACTTGGAAACCAGAGGAAGGCTCTAGCTCCATTTCCTGGGCTGTGCTGAGAGATGACTACTCTCTACTGACAATCAGATCATAAAACACAAACTTCCAACTCATTTCAGCTTACATTTAACCAACAGGACAGCTAGAATTGGACCACCGATGACCCTATCCATAATGTTCCACAGACGCAAACTAATCCTCTGTCCTGTCACTCTCTTGATGGTGGAAGCCAAAAGGGAAATAGAGAAGGGAAGAGACAGGAAAGTAAAATATATCTTCATTAAGTTACAGAATAGATTTCAATTCTTATGACTGACTTTTCATTATGGAGGGCACAGAGAGAAAAGAATATCATCTAATTCACAAAGTTAGAGTTTAGGTTTCTGAACAGACCTACCAGAAGCAAAGTTAATTTCTCCTTTCTGTTACTCATATCAAAAAAAGAAAAGATAATACATCATATCTGTTCAATTTTATTTCCCAAATATTATCTAAACAGTTCAAGAATCTTTATTGATCTAGAAGGATCAGGGCAGCTAGGCAGTAGAGTGGATAGAGTGCCAAGTCCAGAGTTGAGAGGATCTGAGTTCAAATCAGCTCTCAGACACTTTTTAGCTGTGTGACCCTGGGCATGTTACTTAACTTCGACTGCCTATAGACCTTTGCTGCAGTCCTGTCTTAGAATTAATACTAAAACAGACGGTAAGGGTTTTTTTTTGTTTGTTTGTTTTAAACTATTAGGATTACAAGATTTCATGCTGTCAGAGTCCTTAGAAATCATCTGGTCTAACCTTTCACTTCATATATATTTGCCTAAGATCAAGTAGCAGCCAAGACTTGAACCCAGGTCTTCTGATTAAAAATCCAGGGCTCCCTTCCACCATAGAGAGCCACAGATGTGACCAAATGAAGAAGCTAAATGAATCTTAGATTGATCATACTCTCCTAAGCCAAAAACAGCAGCAGCTACCTATGTGCCTCAGTCCTTCACACAGCCAGCCACTCATCTATCATGCCTTTGTTAGTGGCATTAAACTGCCCTAAAACCTTAACCAGAAGCCATGACAGTTAATCACTCCCTAATACCTTTGCTGGATCCTTTGATAGCATGCCATACCATCCATCCGGTGATGGGGGACTCTTATCATTCCCTGTCCCACCACAGTCAAAATGCATTACTTCTCTGAGCTTTCAGGTCCAAGGAAACCAAACCAAATGACTCTCTTTGTTCCAGACTTCAAGCTGGAACAGAGATTCTTTTAAGACTTCAATGATGGGGGGAATTAAGTGGCACAGTGGATAGATTGCTGAGCCTGGAGTTGGGAAGACCGAGGTTCAAATATGGCCTCAGACAATTCCTAGTTGTGTGACTTTGGGCAAGACACCTAAACCCCCTTGCCTAGCCCTTGCCACTCTTTTGTTTTAGAATTGACCCTAAGAAGAAGAAGATAAAGGCTTTTTAAATTTTGAATTAAAAATAAAAAACAAAACTTCAATGACTTAAGTTTCTTAAAAATAAGAGATTATTAAATCTAGATTATTTAGCTCAAAAGAAATGAAGCATTACTATAGATGCTTTACAAGTCTTAAAGCACTATATAAATGTCAGTACTATGCAAAAAAGGGAGATGGATGGTAGAGTAGACAGACCACCTTCCTGGAGTCAGGAAGGTCTGAATTCAAATGTAGCATCAGACTTTTATTAGCTGGGTAAGGAATCCTAGGCAAGTCACTCAACCTCTATTTGCCTCAGTTTCCTCATCTGTAAAATGAAAATAATAAGATCACCTACCTCTTGAGGTTGTTGTAAGGTTCAAGTGAGATTGTAAAACACTTAATACAGTGTCCAGCACACAGTAAGTACTACATAAATGTTAGCTGGTATTATGATTATTATTATTGCCTAAAGAAGCATGCACACCCATTAGCCATCAGAAACCAGAGTGTGGCAAGTATCATGGAGCCTTTTTCCTGCAAAGGCTTCACCTAGACTTGGGACCCTAGTTTTAGAGTGGGAAGGGGCCTCAGAGGTCACCTAATGCCTTATAATGCTCTGGGAATTTCTTCTAGGATTTTTTTCATCTTTTCAATAATGTTCTTTATAACAAATTGCAAGCAAAACAGAAAAAAATGGTCTAATGCCTTCATTGTACCAATATTCCATGACCAATACTCAAAAAAGTCACAATGCTACTTGGGAAGTAAGCCAGGATTAAAACCCATAATTCCCGACTTCTGAAGAGTGGATGCCCCAATGCCTCGAGACAGAAGCCTTGGCAATGCCTTGCAGGTACTCACCAGGGTCACAATGGCACACTCAGCAGTCAGCTGGGCGGCACTGAACAGCGTCCGAACAAACCGGTAAATCTGTTTTTGTTCTGGGTTGTGTTTGTCATAGTCTGGTGGCACTTCGGATTTCTGCAGAAGGAAATCATTTTCAGGTGACTCACCTCCAAGCCCAAAAAGCAGAGAAATAATGAAGATCTATCTCATAAAACAAGGTGGGGAGAGGGAAGATTACCGAAAGGGGGTGAAGATTTTCATCAAAAATATCTAAGAGCATCCTTCCATCTGTGTCCCTGAGGAAGAAAAAAAATGTAGGATTTACCACCTCTGAGAACATGTGCGATTCAGAAAATAAATAATCAAAAATACGCTTTGATTTGAATACATTTCAAAAAGAGATGGCACTGATGAAATGTGAGACTTGAAGAAATGCCATCAATCACCATTCAAAAGCCCCCTTTATTTCTATGTGACAGTGAAATCATTTTTATTTTAGAAACCCATGAGAGCAAAAGTAATGATTCATACTTCAAAAATTGTACCAAGTAGAAAACTTGAGCCTTTGGTTTTCTTGATGTGTGTAGAATGTTATTAGGATATGTTTTTGAAGTTTTCTACTTGTGTAGATATATGCATATGAATATGAGTAAACAGTGAGTATATATATGGACATAGGTAGATCTATATCTTTATACGGGTATCTCTTCCATATTCTTTATCTGGAAAATCTGTGTAAAATTTTTCAGCCATCCCTTTGTATCAGAGAAGTCTGAATTTTTTTCTTTTTCTTTTATGGGATGTTTATAGTAAAAGAAATTGGGTATATTTATCAAATTAAAATATTAAAAAGTTGATATAACATACTATTATATATATATATATATCTCTATTATGCATTTCTGAGTCTCTAAACTTTCTCAGTGTTGTCTGCTACCCTTTGGGTGTTGTCTGCAGCTTCTTCAAAACTTCCCCCAAATTCTCATTTAATTTCTTATGCTGACTCGTAATATTATGAAATTGTGATGGGGAAAGTTGTAATGTAGAAGGGCTACCTGTATATATATATATGATATATAAAAGAGAGTACATGTATTTCTCTTTGTACACACATCTGTATCATATACACACATATGTAAATGTACATACAAATATATGTACACATATGTATTATATGTGCATATATATGTAGTTATCCCAAGGAAGGAAACTCCTCTTGCAATCTTTCCACTTTTAAGAGAGTCCCAAGATGCTCCTGAAAGGACACTGACTGGATTATATGCTAAAACTATTGAGAAAATGTGATTGGTGGGAAAGAAATCATAGGCTATGAACAGCAAATGCCTCTGAGGGATTCATTTGTGATTTCCACCTTCAATTTAGCTAGTGAAATCATTCAGATTTTAACCTTGGTCTCTTTTTATACCGAACAAGATTACATGCATGACATGCTTAAATTAACTGATGAAATAGTGCCTGGGTAAGTTTCAAAATATTAAGCTTCTTATCAGCCAAAAATACACAGATAGGAATATCTTCCCCCAGAACGCTTCCTAAAGCAGCTGTATTTTGCGATAAAGTTGCTTGTCCCACACCTTACCATTAGAAAACCCTTTCGACTATTCAGCCAATCCCATTACCTATTTGTTAGCTTTTATGATATTGTTCTCATTGAGATAACTGTCCCCTGGAGTAATATTTGATCTTGAACCCATTAATTTTTCATTGAATCCATTAATCTCTTTTGGGTGAGGCATGCCTGTAGAATCCTTTAAGTTAGCACTATAGAATTTCTATGTTCTATTCTTCCAAAATATTTTTGGTAAGAAAAACTAGAGAAGGTATTCATTAATTAGATTATAAACTCCTTCAGGTTGAATATCATTTTGTTTCTGGCTTAGAACTCTCCAGTGAGATTCTTTGCATGTAATTCCTCACATTTAAGAGAACTTTAAAAATTGTTAGTCAGTAGGATCATAGACTAGATCTGAGAAGAGGTCATCAGAGCTCATCTAATCCATCTAATCTAATTTTATAGATGAGGAAGCTGTGGCCCAAAGCTATTAGATGACTTTCCCAATATAGCACAGATAGCAAACATTAGACATGAGATTTGAACCCAGGTCATCTGATGTGGGAGACAATGTTCTATTTGCTGTTCTACACAATGTGTAGATGTGTTTATGGGCAAACAGAAAATTTACCCTCTATCAAATGTGTGATTAAAGATTAAAAGAAGAAAGAGGATAGAGAAACATAATGTTCAGATGTAATGACTGATATTTACAAAACAGGAATTCCTTGGGAATTCAATTTAATTAATCAAATAAGATATGTATAAAGCATTTTGTAAACCTTAAAACAGAATATAAATGCTATTATTATTAAACATTTATTAAGTGCCCTATACATATAGATATTTGACAGACCAGATTTAAAGCCCTGCTCCTCAAATGGGGAGCTCCCCCAGTGACTTTTGGTCCAGGCATGGATCAGATCATCTTTCCAGTAGGGTCATCTACTACCATTTTGTTTTTGCCTCTGTGAATCTAAGCAATTGCAAGCTTGATTTTAAAACATTTTAGAGAAGTAGCAGTACCACTGCAGCAGAACAAACCTATAAAGAGTTGGTGATCTCTGGAGTACCAAAAGATTTTTTTTAAACCTTTCCCTGCTTTAGTATCAATTCTAATATAGAAGAATGGCAAAGTCTAGGCAATTAGGGTTAAATGGTTTGCCCAGGTAACACAGTTAGGAAGTATCTGAGGTCAGATTTGAATCCAAGTCCTCCCAACTCCAGGTCTGGTACTCTATCCACTGTTAATACCTAGCTACCAACAGACTTCTTAACCAATTAATGATGCCCTTAAATTTAAATTTTCTGGGTGGCACCTGAGTGGCACAATCAAATAACTCAGCATTGATTTTTCTTTGGCAGTTGAACAAAATGTTTTTTTCTTTTTTCTTTGAAAAGTGAAAACCTTCCAAAAGAATAAAATGACCTGAGGTTCACAGAACTGAAAGATGGAAGAAGGAGGTCCCAAAAGAAATCTAGATGGAGCTTGAGAAGCTACAGCTGCAATGACTCCTGTGGAGGGAAATGAGCCTTTTCTGAAGCTCATATACCCTGAACTCATCTTGCCCCTTTCACCTCCCTTCATGGACGTATAGTCCACTTAAATGGCATTCTCTCTATCAAGCAAATAGACCTGTCAGAGGCTCTAAGTTTTCATCCAGCATAATGTATCAAGCAGAAACTGGGTCAGGAAGAGAAGCTACCTTTTCCCCAAGAAACCTATATGGGTCATAATGCTCAGATTAATCACACATGTTAACATAATCTTGCCTGTCTTCTCACTGATGTTTGTCCCAGATGTTCACCATTATTCCCATCTCATCAATAAATGCAAAGCACAGTACTTGGCGCACAGTTCTTAATAAAAGCTTGCTACCTTGCCTAACCACTGCTAAAGGTAGCATGTTATTACAAAGCTCAAAGAAAATGTTTGGAAACTTTGCTGCAAAGTCATTTCTGGAGCCTGGCATCTGATCATGTCACCATTAATGCTACACTGCCCTTTGAGATTTAAATGGTAAATCTGGGTAAGATTGGGAAAGTTGAGGAAGACTTACAAAAATAAGCAGCAAGACAAGGTTTTGATTTTCACTTATCTTTTATTCTGGTAATGAGACAATCCTATGATGTCCTAAGTTTTGTGATTTTAAAAAATAATACATTTTCTAGTTCCATGTAGACTCACGCTTGGCTCATGATTACAAAACAGAAACACTTCAATGTATGGAATATTCTTTTACAATCAATTTCCAAATTTGGTATCCCTCAGAATGAGCATTTTTTGCCTACATGTGAACTGTACTTAAAGTTACTTTAGACTCCTTATTTTCCTGTTAGTGCAAAATGCTCAGTGAAATTTCTTCATCAAGTTCCATAGTCTGAGGTTTTTTAATTCTATGTAATGAGAATAATCAGAGGCATCTACTTTGGTCTCTAAGGCTGCATCTGGCTGACTTCATGTTAGCATCTTGTTTTTTTCTTATTATATGTGTGGATTCTACCCAGTCATGGAAGGATCCACATGCATGCTGGGAGGGCAGAAGGAATTACCAAGAAAATTTAGACATCCTATGAAAATGCAATTTAAAGGTAATAAGTTCCATAGTCTGAGTAAGGAAAAAGAACACAAATGATTTTTAATATTTTGGAAAAGAAATGCGTTATTTATCTACATACCTGTTTTTGATGTGATAATATATTGCAAGTGCTACACTGTAAAGCAAAACACAAGAATTAGTGTTTGATTTTTCAAAATCAAGAACTCAACAAAAAAAGAAATAGCATCTGATACCATTCCCTCATTTAGAAATCAGATCCAGAAAATGTACTTTGAAAATATAACGCCTCTTGCTCTCCCTTGACCAGTGCTGATATTTACATCATCCTTTTCTGCAAAGCTAGAATTTGTTCCTCAGTGTTTATAAAGAAGCCACCACACATGCCAGACTTTGTTGGACTTTAGTACGGTGTGGTGGAAAGTGCATGGGGTGAGAAGTCAGGGCTTGTGTCAATACCAGTCTAGCTACTTAATATGAGATTGCAGATAAATCATATCACCTCTCAACCTCAGTTTCTCCATTAGTAAAACAAAGGGGCTGGGCCAGATAATCCCTAAGGTTCTCTACATCTATCAGTACTAGAAATGATAAAATGTGGGCACATTGTGTATTTAAAAGTCACATCAAGTCCACAGGAGAACACCTTCAAGGGTTTCTTAATCTATTATCTACTGCCCTAAAACTTTCTAATTGTATCACAACAGCTGAGAAAAGGTAAATTTACCCATAGTAGTTTGCTAGTTTTTTCTCTTAAAACAATCACTTTTTCTTACTAATTTCTTCATGTATCTTCAGTCAGTTGTGGAAATGCTACTAAATATATAACTAGTAACTTGCCAGGAAAATTTCCAAAATTGATTAGGCAGGAAAATGCCCCCGTTCTTCCTTTATTTTGAGAATACTCTACCCAAGTCACCTGGCTGGTTTGGTTTGGTTTTGAGCTCACAAGAAATGACACATTGGGTTTTTGCCAGTGGCCCATTCAAACAAATATTCCAGCTTTGCCAGTGACATCAGAAAACATTCTATGAGTCATCATGGTAGTCGCTCTTCGGGACATCAGCTTTAGAAGTCTGGAATATGGTCTGAACTTTGTAATTTCCCCTTAATCAGCACAAGTTCAGTGATCTGAGGTATACCGCGAATTCTAAATACTTCTAGTTTTTACCTAACTCTCCTTACAAGTTCACTTCCTGGGAATCATTTTTTAAAAGTCCCAATGGGCTAATGCTCAAAGAAAGGAGAGTTTATAAAGCATCTCAGAACAATAAGAAAATCAATATCCCATCTACTTTTAGAATCTTTAGAAGCATTTCTGAAAAAAAAAAGGAATTCATAACCTCAGGATTATAGAAATGGTAATAATGTCTTAGATGATATCGTTCCAATATGACTTTACAATCCTGAGATCAGGAGTCATGCGTTATAATAAGGGAAAGATGAGAAGGAAAAGAAAGACAATAATTTCCTTACCCTTTTTAAAGAGTAGAAAGTCCCAAGCTGAGGCAAAATTTTGTAATGAGTTAAGTTTAATTTTTAGAATCTTCCATTTCCCTGCCACGCTCTAGAGATCTCAGTTACCCACATGCTGCCTTGACTGCAGCACCCTCTTAGGCTGGTGTTGTTCCCAAAGAGCTCTATGATACCAAGCTACTTATTGTTCTTGTTCCTAATCTAAACTCTTCTTCCTCTAGAGCCACTGATTTTGGGCATTAGGAGAAAGATACCCTAAATGAACTTATGAGTCAATGTTCATTTGAAAATCCCTAACAAGTAAAATTCCAAACAGTAAAACAAAGAGAAATGAAAAGTCCTCCAGCATTGTAGGGAATAGTATTTAGATCAAGGCATAAGCAGAGTGCCTTAGGTGTGCCATTAAAGTCAGTTCCTCTAAGGTGTTCTTTTCAGTCTATTGCCTTCTGCTTCTGGAACTTGCTTAGCTCCTAAAAGCCCTGATGGCTTTTGCATCTGGCATGGATAGGGTGACTTTGGAGATGGAAGTGGAGATGACAGCTGTGGAGAAAGTCCCTTTGTAAATCAGGGGTTGCTTGGACATTAACAGAATAGACAAAAAGCTATCTGAAGCTGTGACCTTCAAGTGTATGTAACTTTCATGTCACCCAAGAAGTTTATCAGATTTTGTGATTTTTATTTCCATTTATTTACTTTCAAATCCTTACCTTCTGTCTTAGTTCTAAGATGGAAGAAAGGCAAGGACTAGGCAACTGGGGTTAATTGACTTGCCCAGGAACATACAGCTAGGAAGTGTCTGAGGTCAGCTTTGAACCTAAGTCCTTCTGACTCTAGGTCTGGTGTTCTGTCCACTATGCTACCTAGCTGCCCCAGATTCCGTGATTTTTAGACGATAGCCCTAATACAAATGATTCTGCCAGCAGCCATGGCGATGTTTCTCTCTCAATTCAGTATCTCTTCCTGTTTTCCAAGATTAAAGGAAAATCAAGTGCTTCTGTATTTTGTGCTTTCCTTGAGCATCATGATGCCAGTGAGGTGAGACGGCAGGGCTCTTCCCAGCTTCTCATTTCCCTTCTACAGACATTAACAACTTGGTCCAAAAACTATTTCAAGCAGCTATGTTCAAACAGTAAATTATGAACCAAAGGTCTTTAAGTAGTTTGGGTAAGGACACACACACACACACACACACACACACACACACACGTGCTGCCAAGCTATCATAAATTCCTCTCTTTCCATGTGAATTTTGTGAATTCCTGTGAATCATAGGGCACAGGTTTATAATTAATACCACTTATGAGCCCACAAACACCAAAGGAATGAGGGAATATACTACATTCTCCCTATTGGGGAGAGGGGAATTCTATTTAAATCTCTATCCAAATCTTCTCCATCCAACTCAACACAATGCTGGGCACCCAAGAGGCATTTCAAGACATGCCTGCTAATTGATTTAGCCTGCATTTTTACAGATATCTGTGATGGCAACAAGAATAGAGAATCTGGCTCAAAGAAAAGCAACATTTTTTTTATTTAAGAATTTGAATGACTTAAAAAAACAAAGTTTTCAGATATACAAATATATATATTCATGTATTACATGCATGTTTTATATTTATTTATTATATACACACAAACACACACTTTCCTAGAAGAATTGTTGTGTTAGTGTCCTTCTAAGGGCTTAGATACTGTCCACAGATTTCACTTGTGAATGTTCTTTTGTTTGTAAATTGGGATGATGATAACATATACTCCCTACTTCTTAGGGGCGTTATAAAGGAAACTTTTGTCACCTTTCAGATGCTATTCAAAGATTCATCATTATTAATTACTTCAGTTTTGGCCATGTCAGAATGCTAGACCTAAAAGGCCTTATTAAAGCCAATTCTTTTATTTAACAGATGAGGAAACTGAGGCCCCCTGAGGTTACATGGCTCCAAGAGGACAGAGGTAGCATTAGAAGCCAGGGTAGTTGATTGCTCCTTTTATTGCTCTCTCTACTACACTATGCTTGCCCCCCTCGCTACCTTCTTTTACTTTTAATATTCAACATCTTGAAACATCCTTATATTTTTAGAAGAAAAGGTGCTAGAAGTGTATTGTGTTAAGATGGCCTAAAAAAGAAAAAGTACAGAGGAAAGAGGCATGCTGTACAAGGATATGAGGATGCTAATTCTCTGGATCTCTAACAAAAATAAGGAATATTAAAAAATTCCTTGTTTTTTATTTTAAAAATTTTTGTGCAATCATTTTCTATTTTGTTTTAATATATTGTTGGTGGTTGCCAAGCTTAGAATAAAAAGAAATGAAAGGGGGATCTCTATCCTGTAAGTCCTCAAGTCTAATACATTTCGTAAGTATAACCACTTTTTCAAGTTCTTGATCTGGTGATTCCCAGCCACACAAACATGTACACACACTTTTCTTTAAATCATTATTAAAGCATATTCGCATGTGAAATTAAAGCATGGATGTGAATACCCACCATTTAATCGTATACTTGAGGTTTGGTTGACTGACTGTGCTATCATCTAGGAAAATAGTGGAACAGGAGCTGTACTTCCTTCCCATCTGTCCTGGAGGATGCTAGTAAAAAACAGGCAACAAAATAACAACAATTACACACAACTGAATACTCTGTAGAAACCCTATCCCCCCCCCCCCTTCACTGGAGATGATCGCCTCCCCCCACCAAAAAAAAACCAGCAATCTCAACTGAAAGAAAGCTTCTTGAATCCCCACGAGAACAGGATTAAAATTTCTATCTAACAATTAAAAAGCATTTGCTTTTGCTTGGGTTTTTTAAAAAAATTGAAACAAATTCTGCACAAAAAAGGGGAAAAAAAACAAGCTACAGAGTAACATGAGTCCACTTAAATTAAGTCCTCTGTAATAACAATAATAGCAAAAATAGCTAGTATTTATATAGTACTTAAAGGTATGCAAAACACTTTGTATATCGTAATGATTAAAGAAAAAGCTGTAAATGACCGTAGAGAGGCCAAGGGGGAAGAGTGTGATTGCAGATGCCTGGATGTCAATAGAGCTCTAGTCTTTCTTTGGTGCTGACAGGAAGTCTGTAGAGAATATGGCACTCTCCCTTGACCAATCACTACAGGTCACTGAGGAAACTAGTTCCTTAAAAGCTTTACACAGAGCTGCTGATATCTTGATGAGTTGGTATTGTTGTCCTGGATAATTATCCCTGCCTGCTCTGACTGCGATTTGTTATTAAAGATTGAGCTTCAGATGTAAGGAATGAGTCTGAATACCCCTGAGGTCCAGCTTTCAGCTGGACTCTTCTATCACTGCCCCTTCTCCACCTTGACTTTGACCAGCACACAAAAGGTCAGTAGTTGTTATTGTTATTAATTAGAAAGATTTAATATAAAGGTAAATAAATAGGGTATAAGGTAATAAGGGAAAACAAGGGAAAGGAAAAGAAGCACAGTGGATTTCTCATTGCCACTGAGCAGTTATAATTCAGAGTTCCTCGGGTAACTCTTAGGATTTATCTACTGAGCCATAAGTCGGAGCTAGAATACAATCTTCTCCAATAGGAGGAATTCTCACACTGCGAGTTCCTCACTTAACAATAAGAAGGATCTATTCACACCCACCCTGTCACTATTAAAACAAGATTCCATGGAATAAACTCTCCTATTTTTATGGGTTTACTTGTAATTTAGAGGCCATTGACACGTTAGGTTTTAATTAAAGATGCATGTTATATTAGTATTCATGCTCTTGACCAATCTGCTTTTTAGAACAATATAAAATACAAAAAAGTAAAGTTATTGGTCCAAGTGATGAAAAGTGCTGGGCAAAAACCTGTTTTAAAATATTAGCTGATACATCAGAAGCAGAAGAAATGAATAACTGTTCAGGTCTTGTGTAAATTCAGTTGGTCCTAATTGTAATAATCTGCTAATCCCAAACTCCAGATGATAACAGTATCCCAGGGCTACCAGTTAAGCAAGAAATCTGCTGTTAGAAGTGTACAGTTATTTATGCTCAGCTGAAGCCCTGTGCCTTTGGATAATGCTTGAGATTGACTGCAGACTGATCACTGTTTCTGCAAGATGTAATACTCCTCTTCTTTCAAATTATCCTAGGATATGATTCACTAGAGCCCCTAGGATTCTTTATGAAGCTCAAGTCAGATGTAAGTTTAAGATTATTTACTATTAATAGACTTAGGGAAGGAGGAGCAGGACAATGGCAGGGAGGAAGGGAACAGGAAGTCCTTAATTAATTAAAGCTAATGATATTATTGATAATCTTTGAAAATACTGTTGATCAGGTTTAATAGATAACAGCCTGGTTGGGCCAAACAGGCCCAACCTAAGTCAAGGTTACTCTGCTAAAAAAGATGTTGTTCTTCTTGGTAGTGAAATTCAGGAACAGGGATTGATGAAGTAGACTTGTAATTGGTTTCTGGTTGCTGGTTGAATAAAGCTCACCTAAGGCCTACCCAAATCACCCTTCAATCCATTATCTCAATTCTGCGATCCCTGTGAGTTCAAATTCCTGGCTTTTATACCCAAGCTTAACTTCCCTTGGCTCCTGCCATGCTGGGTTCATTCCACATTCTAAGCAGGTAACTGTCCATCATTCTGACTTCAACATGGCTGTCAAATATATTATTACATAATATAGGCTGCTCTCCTCCTGTCCCCATCCCCATTATGAGCCAAGCTCCAAACTGAATTTCTCTTTAAGGAGTAAAAGGACCTGGGCTTAAAGACAAGTTTTGTTACTCTTTGAATAACTATAGAGAATCAGTGGAATCCCTCTGGGCCACAGGTTCCTTAATTAATGGAGGGGGGTCAGATTAAATTATTTAAATCCTCTTATAGTTTTAGACTCTATAAAAACAAAATGATTCCACATTGAGAAATAATTGTATCTATATTTTTATATTTGTGTGTGTGTATGTGTGTATTTAGTGAAAGAGAGAAAGAGTTAGAGACTGAGCCTGTTATGGTAGCCAAGCAATTAAAGAAAAACTCTGTAATTGTCAGACACAAGTAATGGGGAGGAGAGCAGGATTGGCCAAAAGTAGTGGCTGAGTCAGGAAGAATCAAGACCATGGTGGTACAGGGGCTATTGTGATTGGGAGAGAAGAAGCCATGGAGAAGATAAAGAGGTCATGGGATACACAGTCTCTAAAAATGAGACTGTGTGGGAGAATTAAGCAGTAGTTGTATTGGGATGAAGGTTGTGTCACTAAGTAGCCATCTTACTGGTCTGCTGACCCAGTGACTGATGTAATTTTTCTTCTCTTTCCCTCTTTTCCTCTCACAGAGGAGTATATTCACCTATGTGCACCCATCCCTTGAATCTCTATTTCTTAAGAATTTGTCTACCTTTCTTTTTACCCTTTTTTAAGTATGATAAATCTGGTCAAACCAATGAATTGCTAAATAGTGTTCATCCTTGCTCAAACTCAGTAGAGAATGCCCTGCAGGAAAGAGAGACAGATTTATTGCTGCACTATTCTGACAGCACATATTCTCTTTGGCTGGAGTCTTGAAGTTCAGAAATAGCATTACTGATTGATTTTTACAACTTCTCAGAACAAATTGAGAAACTCAGACCCAGATCTTCCTAGGCAAGTGAGGCACTGGAAGGTAGGACTGTAGCCGTTTCCTTTCTTTTTTCAAAGAAAAACCACTCCTCCAGAGCTATGGAGAAGAGGGGGTAGCCAAAAGGTCTGGGAGGTTGGGTTAAGTAGAGGTCTAACTTTCTAACTCAACACAGAACCACCCATCCCCCCATCCCTAAAACCTAATTCCAGCAAATAAGAGATAGTTGGATGACAAATGTTGATGGAGAAGAAGGATTCCTTTAAGTGTGCCATGAAGATGAAAGGAAGAGAAAAAAAAATGTGCCTCAAGGAATATGAAATCCTATATTTTTGCAAGAAGCAATAATTTCTGCTTTGTTTATATTACAAACTTGTTCCCCAACAACATATATGTATGACAACAAACTACTTAGATAAATCCATTTTCCCTATATATTATATATATATTAAAGCTATGATGGAAGGAAGGCTAAAGCTTTTTTTTTTTTTCTTACCTCTTTCCATTCAAATAGTCATTCTGCCCATTTACTTCACTGCTGCTCTCTTGATCTTTACCAATTTTGTTGTCATTTTTTAAACCTTTACCTTGTATTTTAGAATCAATACTAAGTATTGATTTTAAGGCAGAAGAGAAGTAAGGGCTAGGCAATTGGAGTTAAGTGGCTTATCAGGATGACACAGCCAGGAAGTATCTGAGGTAAAATTTGAACCCAAACCTAATACTCTATCCACTGAACCACCACCTAGTTGCCCTAAATTCTTTTTACTAGGAGAATAATTACGGATTGTATCCTAGTTCTAACCAATATAAAATTTGAAAAGCCTATTGCAGACCAATATGGCATTCCACATTCTTAAGAAGTATCTAGCTCATTGGTGAAGTTTAAAACTGAGAAAGTTACTTCTGACAGGGCCTAGTAGGGGGGAAATAATTTAAGTTACAAGTAAGTGACATCTAATTTTAAACTAAGTGAATTTTTGACAACCTGCCTGGAAATTGGGATCAGTAGACGCTAGCTGTATAATTCTGATTCTAAAGTGGATATTTTTTTGAAAATTAGATTCTCTAGACAGCAGTCAAATTTCCATTTGGTTTTGGATTTATATTGACAGCTAAAGTATGTTCTTTAGCAGCTAATGAAATTGTCCCAAAGAAAGCCTGAAATCAGTGCCTTGGACTCTTCGTACTCCAAAATATCTATGCACACATCAATCTTGTTTGGTGGATTTTCAAGAGATTTTTAAGGCCTATATGTAACCACTTGCCTCATTCATTACCCTAAAATTAAGATCATATTAAAATAATGTTTCTTATATTAAAAAATTATGAAACTTGCAAACATTTAAGGCCTTTGATGGCTGGAGAATAAGCAAACTCTTCTCTTAAAATCTATCTCCCATAAAATGGAATAATTGAGGGAACCACAAATCTGTAAAAGCATTATTTTATATTTTTATTAGGGAGGTTGCATTTCTGTATTACCAAAACACTACAAAAGTCCTGAATATTGTTTATCAGAATAAGCAAGCTCTTCTCTTAAAAATTTATCCCCCATAAAATGGAATGATTGAGGGAATCACAAGTCCTTAAAACCATTATTTTATATTTTTATTAGGGGGGTTGTATTATTATATTACTAAAACAGGTCCTAAATGCTGGTTGATATAATATAATGGTTTAAAGCTCACAAAGCATATATTGCATATATTATCTAATTTGGGATTCAAAATGGCCTCGTGAAGTAGATATTATTATCCTCATATTATCAAAGGAAACAGAGGCCAAGAGGTTTAGTACCCTCTCTTAGTCATTAATTATAAGGCAGTTGATATTTAATGCAACTTGTCACACTAAGCATTTTGGGTTTGGGGCAATTTGTTGACTATCATAATTATGTGTTTTATACATCATCAAGTCCCATTTCTCTGAAATATAAGCAAAAGCACTAAGTTTTTGAGTAGAATTTTATCTTTGATCTTCCTGAATTCAAGCACTCTCTCCTCTATAATATACTGCTATAAAACAACAAAAGTCAGGAAATGTAAAAGGCAGCATATGGTGGATGGAGAACCGGGATGGAGAGGGGAGGTCTCGGGTTCAAATGTGGTCTTAGACACTTCCCAGCTGTGCGACTCTGGGCAAGTCACTTAACTCTCATTGCCTAGCCTTTACTCCTCCTCTTCTGCCTTAGAACCAATACACAGACAGAAGGTAAGGACGAAAAAAAAGGTAGTGTTTGTCCTGGTGCCCATTACTACTTAAGCTCACACTTTTCTGCGGCTGTTTAAGGAAGGAACAGAAGGAAAGGAGATCAAGTCCAAGTTACAACTTAAATGTCAACTTTTACTTGACATTTCCAGGTTGACAGAATTAAACTCTAAAAGTCTCATTAAGAAAATCTAAATATGTACAAATGGTTCTCCCTCTCTCTCTCTGCAAGTGGCTATGGAATTCACATTTTAGTGACTTTAAAAATGGTAAAAAAAAAAAATCCTTTGAAGCTTCTGCAGGGAAGCAGTCAGTGAAGGTGGCAGATTGTAAGATCAGGCACTAAAGATACAGATGAAAACCAATGAGTGGAAAATCGACTTTAAAAAAGACACGTTCTTTTGTTGCTTTTGTTTAGTTGTGTCTCACTCTCGGTGATCCTATGGACTACAACTATCCACAGGGTTTTCTGGGTAAGGATGCTGGAAGAGTTTACTGTTTTCCTCTCCATTGAATCCAATAGATTCTTTTGTTAATCAAGAGGTTAAGTGACTTGTCCAGCTAGGAAATGTCTGAAGCTGGATTTGAATTCTAGTCTTCTGACTCCAGAAACCACTGCTCTGAAGCACTGAGCCACACCTGTTTCTTAAAACAGAGTATACTAAAATACTAATTACCAATGTTTATATATGTATATAATTTTTATATTTATACATTTATTTTAGTCATTAGTCATTAATATTTTCTCAGTAGAGATATGTATATATTTCCATGTTTGAAAATTGTTCATTAGTGCTAGAATTTTTTTAAAGGAAAAGAGAATCACTTTTGCAGTTTTGCCAACAATAGAGCAAAATTGACAATAACTGACTTCTGTTTCCTCTTAAACGATTCTCCTCAAGAGTAGAGTGTGGACCGTACTCTAGGAGAAAGGATAACTGCCTTCCCCCACCTTTTCCATTCATCAGTCTCATTTTTTTCCTCCTTTACAGGCTATAGAACTACTGCCATTAGTTATGTAAAAACAATGTCACAGAGCAGACACAGCTGCACAAAGGACCTGAATGTTTGAGGCAAAAGAAAAAAAAAGGAAAAAGAAAACTTCAACGTGGGAAAGTTGCCCGGCTGTTTGAATTCCTCCATGCTGTTACTATGGGTCTCCCAGGGCTAATATTGATTCACAAAAGTCCTAGAAGTGCCAGCTACTACTGCCATGGGGAATAAGTGACAACTCTGAAAGTCTTCGTATTTCATTATTTGAAGTTTGAAAATTTCATTATTTCATATTTGAAGTTTCTTAATCATTAATTAGATAGCATTTGATTTTTAATGCAACTCGTGACATTAAGTAGCATTTGGGGGTTTTTAGCAATTTGTTCAATGTCATGATTTATCCATAATAACTTCTATTTAGCTGAAATCCAAGCAACTGAGGACTTCCAATAACTAGAAATCTTGATTGAGGGGGGTGGGGGGAAATGAAGGGAGAGTGTAGAGAAATAAATTCTCCTACACTCTGCTTTTACGTAAATGATACAAACAGCAAGCAGATAGATTGATTGCCAAAACTTTAAAAACCAAGTAAAAAAATAACACTTCTCAAAGCATCACCCTGTCATAATTTAGCCAAATCTCCAACACCAACCAAATTACAATCTTGCCCAATGATAACTAATGTTTATAGTGATGAACCCTATTCTGAAATCAGCAAAAAAAATTGCTATCAATCCTAGGATATTTGTTTAAGTTGTCTATTCACCTCTACTCTAATACTCTGATAATTTTCAATCCATGTGCATATGCACATGTAAATGTGATTGTATGGATGTGTGTGCACACACACATATATGATACATACACACAAGCATATAACTCATCAATAAACAGATTTTGACATATACATGTACACATGACAAAATATATACTACTATCCATGTAATTCTCAGTTAAAGAGATTATTCAATTTTTACTTTACCAAAACATTTCATTCTTCAAATATTCTGAATAAATGGGAATTATTATATGTACATACAAACATAGCATACTTTATATGTACATACAAACATAGCATACATTTATATATAAAATATATGAGTGTCTGTGTGCCCCTTGCAACATCATAAATACTAGCTTAATAAATGTGTCATTTTGCTTGCCAAACAACTGAGTTAAATATGCTATCTACAACATGAGAATATTTTTCATGTGTATGTACTAGAAGACAACTGCAAGAGAATATGGAAGACATAATCTTGTATGATGGGTATCATAAGCAGCAGAAATGGATTCCTCAAGAATAACAAATGTGGCTTGCTATTTAAAAGATTAAAAATATACATAGAAAAATAAAATCCTTTTAAATATATTTTTGAAATTTATACGCTAAAAATACAATATTTCAAATGATTTTTTATCTCACAGACACAGGAATTCCTTCCAGAAATGGAGACTGCAGTCAATCAAAACCATCCATCCTTCAATAAGTTCACTGCATGAGGCTCAGCCATATTGCTTTCCTCACTTTTCAATTATATATAGTAGGCAATGGAGCATATGGATTGTCCATCTGTGAATCCCTTGTTCTAGCTATGAGACCAACTTGTCTTTTTTTTTCTGGTCATACATTTCTCAGAGAACAGCATTTACACCATTTCTTTTGCAAAATATCTTATTTTAATCTGCAGTAGCCTTGCTCACATCCACTCTGTGCCAAACCATAATTCATAAGGAAAAGAGGGGATGAGGAGAAATGATCCATCCAAATTTGTGAAGAGGCACATCTTAAATAATATAGCTTTTGTTCCTTTCAAATGCAATATATTTTATAAACTGAGAAACACTAAATAGTAAAATGAGGAATGATTTTAAAATTAGAAATTCATCTTGGGGCTACATTATAAAACAATTTGACAAAACCATGGAAGTCTTTTAGCATATTAAGAATTTGGGGGCTGGTTCCTAAGTATCACATTCAAAAAATCTCAAAAAAATTCCAGGAGTTTAAATTAATGAATTTCTATTGGATATAAGACATTTTATAAATTAGTATTACAAGCAAAGAGCTAATACCACAGAAAACCATTATAAACATAAACATAGACCAAAAATTCAGAAAGAACCTTAAAATATATCTAGTCCAACCTCTCATTTTACAAATGAGGGAATTCAGCTCAAGAAGGTTTTGATCATTTTCTGACTGTTTCGGAGTGAGTAAGCAACAAAGGTGGGATAATATCTGTCTATAAACCTACACCCAAGGAGTCTGTGGGGAGAGTATTAAGAAAGAAGTATGTGGGAAGGTGGCTTGGTGGATTGATGAGAACCAGGACTAGAGACAGGAGGTCCACTGACTTCACAGCCAGCTCTCTTTCTACCATAACATACTGAGATGTTATTAACAGTGGGTCTGCCTTGGAGCAGGGACCCTGTCCACCAGGTTGGTAGCCTATGGTTCTTCTGCCCTTACTGCTTAGTTTCTGAGAAACCAAAAAGGTCCTGTGTTAGGAGAGAAGGGTTTTGGGGGCCAGAGACAGCAGATGAATTAAATGTACAAAATGGCCAGTCAGCCTTAAAACAAGTGCATCTTCCAACTAATAATACTGCAAGCATTACTCATTATTTTTAGAGCCAATGATCTTCCTGCCCTTGATTTAAATAAATCTCTTGGCAGATTGGATCGACAGTCTTAAAGCAGTTCAATTTTAAAACTGGACAGGAATGCCAAAATAAACACAGAATCGAGAATCTATGGGAAAGACAAATCTTGTGTATGCAATTAGGAATATCAATGCTGTTCTGACTCATTCAATCCACAGTCCTTAGAGTCTAATGACATACCCTATTCCCCCTTTCTATTTAATACCCACAGGATGAAAAATCCTTGTTCAGTCGGATGCCTGTTCTTCCTCTCCCCCCTGCCCAATACTGGGCTATACCTAAGTGACATATTTCTGTCCACTTTGTCATTGCTCACCTTCATGCATCTGAAGCTACATTTATTCGAGATATCCTACCCTTCCTCACTGAGTACTTTCCTTTTCTTCTTTCAATAGCTTCCCCAAATTCATCCTCCTCTGAACTATTCATTACCTAAGTCAGTGATTTCCAAAGTGGGCACCACCGCCCCTTGGTGGGTGCTGCAGCGATCTAGGAAGCAGTGATGGCCACAGGTGCATTTGGGATTTTGAATGTCTTGACTTTTTTTGTATTACATTAATTTCCAGGGGGCACTAAGTAATATTTTTTCTGGAAAGGGGGCAGTAGGCCAAAAAAGTTTGGGAACCACTAACCTAAGTGAACCCAAGATATTTTCTTTCGTCTTTATTAGCAGAACAACTCATGAAAAAAAATAAAAAAAATAATAATTCTTGACATTAACAATAAATTTGTGCAGAATGCCCCTCCAAAATGACCATATTGATAATATACATCTCTATATATGATTTCCCTTGAGGGCAGAGACATCTTCATTTTTGTGTCTGTATCCCCAGTGCCTAGCAGAGAGCCAGCCAGGCACATAGTAGGAATATAATAAATGCATAATTAATTGATTGATTATATTAACATTTTTAATAACAAATCATTGGTAGATGGAATTTTCTAAAATGAAATCACAGATTATTTGTAGTTTTAACAGTAAAATATTATTATCATTATATTATATTAATAAAATTAATAACATTGTATTTTTGTTATAATATTGTGATTACATAATTAAGATAAATAACAGCATTAATAGAACTAACAAAAATGTTATATAATGTTACATAACGATTATTATAATAATTATTATTGTTTGTATGTTTGCATATTAACACTGAGTCTTAGAGTTCATGAGTTAGAGATCAGACTTGAAAAATTAGCTAGTTTAAATTATTCAGTTTAGAAATAAGGAATTTTACAGGCATTAATATAAATATTACATAAGTTATCATTATGATGATGATTTGTGTATTTGCATATTAATATTAAAACTTGGAATCAATGAGCTGAATCAAACCTTATAAATCAACTAATTCAAAGGGCAGAGCTCAGAAATAAAGAGTCTAATAAGCAGAGAAGTTAAGCAATTTACCTCCAAATTCCAGAGCGAATCAATGAAGTAAAACTGAGATTAAAGCTCAGGTCTCTTGATTCCTACATCTCTAAAATCCATGCACAAGAAAGCTTATAGATAACTACAGACCAATGAACTGAGAAAATTCTAAAGCTGCTCATTAAGGAGACTGCTAGTGAATATCTAGAAAAAGAACCAATGATAGCAAAGAGTCAGCATTAGCTCTATCAAAACAGGTCATGGTTGAATAACCAGAAATTCTTATTTTGGTGGCATGAGGGGAATAGGGTTACTAAACTGGTAGGTCAAGGAAAGGGTTACAGATATGTTTTATCTATATTTTGGCATAATGTTTATTCAAGTTTCTTGTTTTCTTCTTGTGGAAAAGATAGAGGGATGTAGACCAAATGGAGGACACAATTTAATGGCATCAGAAATGGTTGAATGAGTGGTCTCAAAGAGTAGTCAGTCATTAATCAGCCAATTTCAACTTGAAGTTTTTAATGGAATAGGCTGGAGTCTGTTGGAGGGCTCTGTACTGTTGACCACTTTTATCAATGATAAGACTTAAATAATGACATAGAAAGCACATTTATCACATTAGCAGTTGACACAAAGTTAGAAGACACCATTAACATCCTGGAGGATGGAGTCAAGATCTGTTAGAAGGATATTTAGCTTAGATTAACTTAGCATAGCTTAGCAGAGCAGACTGAGTGGCAAGGGAGATTCCAGAATCTTGAGAGAGGAGAGGATGACAGTTTAAAGCTCTCTCTCTGAGGACCTGCTATATGAAGGCTAATGGTGGATTTGGTGAGACAAACCATCCTTGAAGCTATTTCCCTGGACCTTGGACTAAGTAACATCTTCAATCAAGCATCCCAGTGAAGGAGGAAGGTAGAGAAGTGGTTTGGCTCTTTGTGGTAGACACAGAGACCATGCATTCTTCCTCTCTCCTAACTTTAGGATTATCTTGCTGTGTTTTCAAGTCTCCTGTGACCAGCTTTGAAGACATCTACATTGGACATCTATGTGAGATCTCCTCCTCCAGCCAGACCTTGCTATTAAACATTCTGCCCCTAGAATTAGCCAGTAAAGTAGGTTTTATCCATCCCTACACCCTCCTGGGTGGAGATCCAAAGATCTTAGAGTCAATTTACCTAAATCCCTTCATTACCCATCCCACTTAAATCAATAAATATCTCAGTTACTATACTCCTTCCTTGTCTGTCCTTTCCCAGATATCTAGGTTGACAAATTGAACCCACTGTGATTCCAAGCTGTTTTCCCTGGTTGTTATTCAATTACCTGTTATTACTAGCTTTCCCCCAGCTCAATGTGTTACCTGTTTGTGTTTATTTATTTATTAATTTACACATTCCAGTTAGTCCATTCCAGTTTCCCTTACATAGTTAATTATACTTCAGTTCCTATATAACAGATCCAAAAAGAATTTGACAGGCTGGAACATGAAGTTGAGCCTAAGAAGACAAAATTCTGTTGGAATAAATGCCAGGTCTTATATCTGAGTTTTAAAAAATCAACTTCCCAATTACATAATGGGAAAAGTTTATCAGAAGTAGATGTGAGATTTTTCACTGGGCTCTATATAAGTCAGCAGCAGTCCACTGAGGCAAACATGAAAGCCAATGTAATCTTGGACTTGACTGAAAGAGGCTCAGCTTCCAAAAGTCAAGAGATTCTTCTGTACTATCATCTGGGTCACACAACAGGTACAGTACTGTGTTCAGTCTGGGGGATGAGAGTTTTAGGAAGGACACTGCTGAGTCAGAGAGTATCCAGAGGAAAGCCAACAGGATTGTGAAAAGCCTTATGGAACATTAAAGGAACCTGGGCTATTTAGCCTAGACAAGAGAAGACTCTACAGAGATAGAAAGAGATATATTGAAATGGAAGAAAGGGTAGCCAAGTGGCACAGAGGATATTGTGCCAGGCCTGGAGTCAGAAGAGTTCAAATCTGGCCTCAGACACTTAGTAGCTGAGTGATCCTGGGCAAGTCACTTAACTGTTGGCCTCAGTTTCCTCATCTGTAAAATGAACTGAAGAAGGAAATGGCAAAATACTCCAGGATCTTTGCCAAAAAAACCCAAAATGGGGTCATGAAGAGTTGGACTTGACTGAAAAAGACTGAACAACAACATATGGAGGAGCCCCGAGACTCATTCTACTTTTGATTCTTCCCCTCTTCTCTTTCTCTGCCGCCAGAAAGCAGAACTAGAGTAGGAAAACACATATGGGCTTAATGGAAGGAGAAACTTCCTAAGAATAACTATCCAAAAACAGATTGGCTACCTCGAGATCCTCCACTGGAAGTCTTCAAGCAGAGAAGTTGGACAAACATTTGGTTTTCTGTGTTATAGCAGGGATTATTTTTCAGATTTTTTTCAGTTGGACCAATTAGCCACTGATATCTCTTCAGACTAAAAAATTCTATAATTCTAATTCCCCATATTATATGAGCTATTCATGCTATATAGCTCTGCTAAGTATGTCTACGAATGTGTTACTTATTTTAAAATCAAAGCCCCCAAGGATGAGAAATTTCATCCTTGCCATGTGTGTTAAGCAACTCTTTTAAGTTTAAATTAATTAGCCAATTAATTTAGAATATTTTTCCATAGTTACACGAATCATGTTCTTTCCCTCCCCTTCTCCCACCCCCCTCCTGTAGCCAATGAGCAATTCCATTGGTTTTTACATGTGTCATTGATCAAGATCTATTTCCATATTATTAATATTTGTATTAGGGTGATCGTTTAGAGTCTATATCCCCAATCATATCCCCATAGACCCATGTGATCAAGTAGCTTAAACAACTCTTAGCCAAGAATTGTACACAAATGGGAACTGAACTTAGATCTGATTAAAATATAATTCCAGGAATATAGGGAACCATTGGGTTAGCACTATCCCATGTCTATTAGCAAGCATTTATTGCTTGCCTACTGTGTCCAGAGAGTGTGGGACAGAACATGGGTGACATGACAAAAATCACATATAAAACAAACTAGGCCATTCACAGAGCCTTTAGCACACTCCATAAAAATGCAATGCATTGGCCTCAGACACTTCCTAGCTCTGTGACCCTGGGCAAGTCACTTAACCCCAAATGCCTAGCCCTTGCCACTCTTCTGCCTTAGAAGTAATATTGAGCATCCATTCTAAGACAGGTCAGGATTTTTTTAATATAATTCAACTCAATTGACACTATGTTACCAAGTGCCTATAACATGCATTATTACACTGTACTAGAAGCTTGGAATACAAAGATAGAAAAGAAAAGGTTTCTACCCACAAAGACCTGACATTCTCCTGGAAGAGGAGAGGCTATTGGAGAGCGGGAAAGAGTAAAGATGAAAAATGTCACTCAGAGAAGTAGAGAAGACACAGGAGTGTTGTCAGAAAGACAGCAAGAATGAATGGTGGCATTTATCACCTTCAACTAGAGATGCTTTGAGATGCCAGAAGGACAGACAGATAAAGGGTCCAGACGGAATACTGGGGGACAAGCCGACAGGGTAAAACAATCAATGCCCAGACTGGGAATGCCTAGGAGTACAAGAAGGTGGCAGCTTATGTGGCAGCACCCACCTCTGGTCTGATCTCTGTACAATGTAGCTGCAAATCATTAGCTTATAAGCGACTTCATCCTCCTTCAAAAGGAGTCAGCCCTAGGTGCCATTATGGTGCAATGCATTTCCTCTATGGGGAGATGTATTTAATCCTCATTACAGCTAATGACAAGGAGAGACAGCCCTAGAGATGCATTTAGGATGGATGAGATATCCTTGAGGACTAAAATCATATGGGAGAAATAGGTTTGCTAGGCAGGGTACTGACACTGCTATGGAGTGATGGCCTGGGACTTTTGTAATGTTCTGCGCAAGACTGCTCCTACACAAAAATCAGTTTTGAGTTTATAACATTTATACAGTTTATGTGATTTTTAAATATATATTTTTTTAATTTATACATGTGTGTATATATGTATATATATATATATATATGACAGCTTGAGAAGCAATCTTAAAGACCCATTTCCTATTACTGTTTCATCTCCTGGGTACAATAGTCAGAAATATGCCATATTGTTGTGTATGTTTTGGGTGAGTTTATACCCATTCATTTCAGGAGCCAGCTTAGGTGCCTCTGTGATTTAAAATATTAAATTTATTTTTGAGAATGAGAACGAGGGCAAGTTAGATTATTCCAGAAGATAAAGATTCAGTTTCTGTACCTCCTTTGTCGGCAAGTAGTTGACCCAGTGGATAGAGTGGAGGGAGATCTGAGTCAAGAAGATCTCAGTTCTAATCCAGCCTCAGATATTTACTAGTTGTGTGACCCTAGGCAAGTCACCTAACCCTATTTCCCTTAGTTTCCTCATCTGTAAAATGATCTGGGGAAGAAAACGGCAAACCACTCTAGTATCTTTGCCAAGAAAACCCCAAATGGGGTTATGAAAAGTCAGACACACAACAAAAACCTGCTTTGTCATAGTTTCCATTCCTTATACACTAACATGAAAATTCAAAATGGTATGGGTTAGTCAGACGTGGCATCTTTTTCCAAGTGGATGTAGAGGTAAGAAGAAAGAAAGGGGGGGGGGAAGGCAGAGAACACACGAAGAGAGTCAAAGTAATTGGTGAATGCCTAAAGTGTAATGGTGTAACCACCAAGGGAATTGTACCAATCTGGACACAGCCTCCTATCTGCTTTATGGATGAGCAGTGCATTTGTAAAGCAGCCTGAAATTCTGTTTAAGCATGACAGAGACGGGGCAGGAGATGAAGAAATGGGCCACCCCTTCCAGTGTGGCCATTTCACAGCTGGACCTCCCTCCATGCCTTGGCATATCCCAGCAGCATGTTAACAAGCTTGGGCTCCAGGTGGCTAAATCAAAGAAATACACATCATTTTTAACTTTTTTGCTTTCAGAGGCAGCCTAATTTAGTAGATAAAGGGCTTAATCCTCGCGTCAGGAAGCTGGAGTCAAATTCTGCCTCCGATGCCAACTAGCTCCATGACAATGAGCAAATGACTTCACCTCTGAGTGCCAAGGCAATTCTCATATACTTTAAAATCAATAGAAGTTTCTGATCTTGCATTGGTGAAGGAAGATTTCACGCCGGAAGTTTCCAATACCTATGAAATCATAGGTCTTGATCAAAAAGGGGAAAAATCATATTTAGGTAAATTCTTTGGGATGTGAATTTGACCCATAAACAAACGATTATGGCCAGATGACATGTCAGGAGAGATGAAGAATAGCTACAAGATGCCACCTTGTATTTATTTACCTAACACTTCTTAGGCAAAGTGTTTTCATATAAATTACCTGATTGACTCTTCACAACCAATCTGTGACACAGGCAAGCAGGATAGCACGATTCCCCTTTTTCACAGAAATCATCCCATGTGTTTTCCACAGAGATGAACTTAAATGTCCCAAGTTTAGTTAATGCAACTAGTTTGTTATAGGGCTCAGATAAGAGCTTGGATGTGCTGACTTTCCATTCTTGGCTGTTCTCACTAACCAGCTGAGGAAGATCAACAGAGCTTCCTTTTCCTTTAGGAAGAAAACTTCACAAGTCAGAGATAGTAAGGCCAAATGGCCTTCTGTCCTCTAGAGAATATCTTCCCTTAAGGAGCTGCCTCCTCTTTTTGGTCTCGGCTTCAAAATTTTAAGGCAAAGCCGCTGCTACAACTGCCTGACTACACTGTTGGAAGAGGAAAGAAAGCTCTGCTTTGAAGGGCAGCGTAACTCCATGTCTTCCAACAGAAAAAAAAATCTATAATCCACTTTATGGAAGTGAAAATAAATGAAGCATTAAATGAAGAAAAGCAGGCCACTACATTTTACAAGGAGATGAAAAGGGAGAGTGCTGTCTACTTTGGTTGGCTTTTGTTACAAAGTCCAGACCTTGAAGCAATAGCGGCTCCTAATAAAGTGAATGTTGTTCCTTCTCTAACTTTCCCCTTTTCTCCCTTTCTCACTTTCAGAGGTCACTGTACAAGCTGGCTAAATTAAAAGAAAATTTAACTGAGTAAGTTAATAGCGAGATGGGATGAGATAATGAAAATGGGCCAGTGAATGAGGGAGGGAGAAGCATTGCAAAGAAGACCTGAGTGCCAGATTGATTTAAGAGAAAATTATCTACCATCCTATTCCTCCCCCCCCCCCCCCCCCCCCCCTCAAAAGTAAAAAATGACAACAGTAGAGTTTGAGGAATCATGAGTTTATATGAAATAAGGAACTACTTTTTTTTTAAAACTTTTATCTCCCATCTTAGAATCATTACTGTGTACGGGTTCCAAGGCAGAAGAACAGTAAGGGCTAGGCAATAGGGGTTAAGTGACTTGCCCAGGGTCACACAGCTAGGAAGTGTCTGAGGTCAGGTTTGAACCCAGGATCCTCCTGTTTCTAGACTTGGAGTGACTTGCCCAGTGTCACACAGCTAGGAAGTGTCTGAGACCATATTTGAACCCAAGACCCTCCTGTTTCTAGGCTTGGCTCTCAATCCACTGAGCCACCTACCTGACCCTTGGAATAATTCCTTCTAATCCCATAGCAATGCTTGCCAAACTGCAGAAATCAGAGAAGTCTGCTCCTAAATGTATAATTGCAACCTTTAAAGTTTTCAGTGGCTTATTTAGGGGCAAAAATCCTAACACCATGTACAGAGTATCATTGCTATAAATAAAACATCTCACAAACCATTTCATGATTTTTTTAGGAAAATGAGTAAGTCAGGGATCGTAAAGCTTTGCCCATCTTGGCATGTTCACCAGTACAAGATGCAGGAAAATTGGCAGCCTGTTGACAAAGATGGAAGAAAGCTTTTCATTGGTAGTAAAAGAAGAGATGGCAGCCAGGAAACCACAAAAAGAGAGGAATGGGGGGGGTGAAAAAGAAATAAAAGCATTGCAACCTTTCCAAAGCATTTTCATACACATTATCTGACTGCATCTTTTTAATATCCATGTTGAAGGGGAGAGTGACTGGAAGAGAGATGTAAGAATAGAAAGAGACACAGGCACAACTGAAGTTAGAAAGGGAAATAGAAAGGATAAAAAGATTTAAGAGGCAAAAGGCAGAGAGAGGGAAATAAATAGCAAACCTTAAGATGGGAATCTCTTTAGGAAATCTTCCCTGATCCCAGAAAAAGTTCTCGTGTGTTAACATTTTCCCATAGAGGTCATCTGTACTTTGTGGTCTATATTATCCTGTTTCCAGGAATTTTATGATTTTGTTTAAAAACTAGAAAATAGTGAATATTTCTTCTGATTCAACTTCCAGGATGGTGAAGGGCTTCCAGTTCATGTCATATGATAATCAGCTCAAGGACCTGTGAATGGTTAGCCTGGTAAAAACTTGGGGTCAAGGAAGAAAGTGATCTTCAAATATATCAAGGATAGTCAACTGGGAAGGAGGATTAGACTTCACCATAGCAACAGAATTAGGAGTAAAGGATAAAAGAGGTAAAGTTAAGATGGAAAAACCTTAGAAATCAAAATTAGAACTGGCTGCCTCAAAAGGTAATGGATTCCTTATTACTAGAGGTCTTCCAGCATACTTTGGATAACCATCTCTAAGGTATAATGAAGAAGGGATTTTTTCCAGGTTACCAGCTAAACTAGATGGCTACTGAGGTTTCTTCTAACTCCAAAATTCCATAATCAAGGATTTTTAAAAAGTGAGAGAAGAAAACCTTATGAAAATGGACAATCAGCATCATAATCAATATAATCAAAAGCCTCTTTCCATCTCTTCATAGCAATAGACTTTCTATTTCTTTATGCTCTCCAAAGTGCCTACAATGGTGATGTGAACATAGTAGGTGATCAGAATACACACACACACACACACACACACACACACACACACACACACACACACACCAATTAATGTGCTTTCTTAAGATCATAATAGCAAGTTTTGAAACAGAACATTTTGCTTCTGGCTCAAAGTCATGGTATTTAGGAAAACAAAAATAGAGTAAAAAAACAAATAGTCTGTCATTTACAGGGCAAGAATGAGTCTTGAAGTGAACTGGGCATGACAACATGGCACATTCCTATGTGTTCTGGAGTCTGACCATATTTGCTTGTAGGTCACCTAACCTCAGCCTTCCACTTAACTCTTGTTGCTGTATATTTAATTTGTTAATCCCAAACTCTATAGCAGTGGTTCCCAAACTTTTTTGGCCTATGGCCCCCTTTCCAGGAAAAATATTGCTTAGCGCCCCTTGGAAATTATGAAACTATTTACTGAACTCAGAATAGAATGTAATACAAAAAAAGTGTGGCCATCACCGCCTCCCTGGATCGCTGCAGCACACACTAGGGGGCAGTGGCGCCCACTTTGGGAATCACTGCTCTATAGTAATCCAGGAATATTCTCTATAACATATCCCTTCATTAAAATTTTTTTTCTCATTAACTTGAGCCCCCCACTCCAATTTATGAAATATTAATTTATCCAATGAACTTGAAAAGTCTTCTTTGGCACTAAAAATTACTTTTTCCTCATCTCTACTTAAATATTTTAAATTATCAAATATATATAGAATTGATAAATGAGATCATAATTTCCTTCAAAGTCTCCTCAAACCCTCAAAATACCATTAATTGATTCTCTACACTTTTCTGGAAACTTGGTCTTGAGTCAATCACCTCACTCCTGACAAATGATTAAAGTCTATGAAGGATCTTCATATTCCTCTTCAGCATTAGTCCATTATTTGTCTTTTGTGTCTCTTTAAAAAAAACACAGGAAAATCTCTCCCCCAAAAACCTGTGCTCCTAGCTCCTTAACAGACTACATTAAATTCCTCTTGTAGGATTTTCTCACAAAATAAGATGATTCTCATTTTTAAAAAAATTCTTCCTCCTCACATCTTCTCTCTACTTCTTCCCACAGTGGCTGGCATACACTAGACACTTAATTGATGTTTGTTGACTGGCTGACTATTGCAGAGATCTTAAATGGTTATCAGATCACAAATCAATAAGCATGTCCCTCTTACTCTTTAGGGAGAGATGCCTCACAACGTTTCTCCCATCCAACCAGTCCCTTTCAACTGTTGGCCTAATTGTCTTTTTATCAACATTATATTTTGCATATATGGTTTTAAACTAAATGCTAAGGCCTAGAGCTAGCAAGTATGTTCATATATTACCTAATGCTTTTGTCTCCAGTTTATCAGAGATGCAGCCAATGAAAACAACTGAAGAAAAACTTATTTCCCGTTACCATCTATTATGTATTAAAAACCTAACAACAACAATCAGGATTTTTGAGTAGAAAGACACTTTTTGAATCATCTAAAATCCAGCTGATTAATCTTATAGATGAAGAAACTGAACCAAGAAAACTGAAAAAATAAATAAGTCACTTAAGGTCACACAATTTATGACAGAACTTTGATTAGAATATGGGTTTCCTGACTCTCACAAAACCAAATGCCAGACTTCCCTCCCTTCCTTGCAAAGAAAGTGAATAGTGTGGAATATTACATAGGCTATCAGACTTAGTCACTGTGCTGATTAATCTTTGCTAGATTTTTCCCTCTTCTTTTTTTTTCTTTGTTAGAAGTAAACGTTTGTAAGTGATGGGGAGGAGGGATATATTTGGAAATGAAGGTGATAGAAAACAAAATATATCAATAAAAATTTAAAACAAAGAAAGAATACCATATGCGAGGTGCCATAAACAAAAATAAAATGTGTATGGCATATTTGTTCCTAAATCCAATTTTCAAATATATCAAATTTGTTAGATTTTATACTCTCAATTTTTTCTAGAATTCAATTTATTTAGTGTAAGAGACCTGATACAGTGGAAAGAGTACAGGGTTCGGAAGGACAAAAATCATGACAAACAGTTTCCCATCTGAACTTTATCATTTATTGACTATGAGATCCATGCGAAAGGTTCCTTTTACTTTTCTGGAGCCTCAGATTTCTTATCCGTAAATGAAGATGATAATACTCTCAAAAGACAGCCTGGCTTAACAGAAAGTCTTCTGTACCTGGAGTCAAAAGATTTTGGGGTTCAAAATTCCAGACTTGACACTTATTAGTTGAGGTGTGAGCATAGGCAAGGCACTTCTTCTAAACATAAAACTTAATATTGTTTTGTTTATCTGTTTTTCCCTAATCATAAAATATGTAATGCATTAAGAGTTTTCAGGGATCACATTCCAGGGACTAAATCCAGGAGCCTAAAAGAATAAAAATTATTTGTGAGAAATCTTAGCCCACACCTAATATATCAGAAAAATTAAAGGATGAGTTCACAAAATTTGATTTTAATTCAGTCAAACCCCAATGGACAAAGCCAACATATTACAATAGCTACATCAGAATCTCTAAGCAAATTTTGGAGTTGGGCAAAGATTGAGGAACAAAAGATAAAAGTAACTTGGCTTCCTTGCAAATTCTGAAGACAACCAGTTAGTTAGACCTAGAGAACCTCAGAGATACATGTTTATTACCTTCCTGAATGGCTACACAAGGGAAGATAAAAGTTTCTGGGGTTACTCTGAGAATCCCCAATTTGGAGCTGCCAAAATAAAATAAGTCACTTCATGATTTGTTAAGGAGTTTCAGCATTTAAAAGGTCGATATGCAACTACATTTCAGATATAATCTCACCAAGTCCTAGGAGGGTGCCAGGATTATACAACCCAAAGTATATGTTTTTCTTAAAACTTAAAATGGCAGCTTTCTGCTTCAACTCACCCAAGGCTAAAAATCTATATGTCCAACTTCAACCTTTACAAGTCCACTTTATTAAAATAACAAATTTCAAGCAAATGGAAAATGGAAACAGCAATCTTCTTTTTAAGAACCATAAAACATCATACCTCCTTTCCTCTAATCAGAAGAGGCACTTTTCCATGCACACAAAACAAACATCTCTCCTATTATTCACCTTATCTACATATAATTCCTGAGTTTATTTAACAACTTAAGAATGACCTAAGCAAGACAGTGGCTTCTTTAAAAACTTATTTCAGACAGTTAATTTAAACTGACAGTAATGGACCTTTTCTTTAGATTCATATAGAAAAGTTTAAAAAATATTCAGAATATTCTTTTACAAAAGCCAAATTAAATTAAATTATGTAAATTAAATTATGTACTTTGCTCTATATAATAGCGTGTTTGAGTTATTTGGCTGATAGGTTGTAAAGCTCAAGAGAGATGTTGATTCTGCCTTAAAATAATCAAAATACTATATAGCTAAACTGTATGAAAACAGTAATTTCTCTTTTTTCTATCTTTGGGAAAGGAAATAAGGATTTATATGCAGAATGCCTTTTTTAATTATAAATATCTCTTTTGATCATCACAATAACCCTATGAGGGCAGGTGCTACAAATAGGAAAATATCCCCATTTTTTACAAGTAATGAAACAGAAAAAAAACAGAAACTGTGACCTGTGTAGGATCACAGAAATATTGTCAAAGGTCAAATTTAAACTCATGTCTGCCTTCCTGAATGCCATCAATTGCCCCTATCTTCCAATTCATTACAGCTGATTACTGTAAGTTTGAACATTTGACCATCCCTTTTTGACCCACTTCTCTGGTTTATTGCCTTTAATGTAAGTGCAGACAATTTTCCATTTTCCATTGTTAAATGCAAAAAAGGACCTAATTTAACAATTTACTTTGCAACTCTCTCCTGTATTAACTAGAATTAATATCATTTTTAAAAGGGAATAATACTTCTATTACTTATGATCATCTAAATAATGATATATGTTATTAATACTTCTATTATGTGTTGTGTCTTCAAACCCACCTCCAGTACCTGTAAGTCTCCTGGGGGCAGGGAATATATCTTTTCTAAATTTTTTATCTTTCCTAGTAACTTAATACAGCTCTCTGCCTAGAACTGGTGCTAATATGTCATGTTAAATGAATACAGAATGAATGGATGAACGAATGCCTATTTCAAAATGTGTTGATATTTCACATCTTCAGATGGGCTTTAGTGTTGCAAGACCAAATGAGTGGAGCTGCTGGACCCATGTGCAAAAAGATTTGTGGGCAGACCAGTGTCCACAGATTGCCCCTAACACAAAGACTTACTATATTGTATATAGATTCAAATGAATTTATATAGATCTCAAGAATCATTAATGACATTTTGCACTTACTTGAAATCACAGCATCAAAGCTAGAAAGGACTTTAGGCTATTGAGTCCAACCATCTCATTTTACAGATGAGGAAACTGAGGCCCAGAGAAGTTAGCTGACTTATCCAGGTTATTGCAACTGATGACTATCAGATCTTTTCAACTCTGAGTCCAGAATTCTATGAGCTACTGGAGGAGAGAGATTCCTGGCTTCATGCAAAGACATGAAATAAATATAGAACTCAGAGGCACTTGGAGTGGGCAAATTATTTTCTGCTAGTTTCAAGTACTATTTCCATTATATAGATGAAGAACCTGAGGAATAGATAGCTAAGTTAAGTGACTTACTATAGGGTCAAACAACTAATAAATATGAAGTCCAAGAATCAAACTCCTAGTAATTGATTTCAAAAGCAATGAGTCACGTATAGACAAATATTGAAAATTTATAATGATGGGAGTAGATGGAAAGATAGCATGAATAATTCAAGAACTAAGTTCTTCCTTCATGGAGTTTTTCAATAGTGTTCTTCATGAACACACACACACACACACACACACACACACACACACACACTCTTTTCCATACACACAGGAACTTGTTTAAATTTTGAGTTTATCACTTTCCTTTTCCAATGGAGGAAATGCTAATAAGCAGTAAAATGTCGAAAATACAACAACAGAAAAGAGGGAAAGAAGCAAAATATTAAGATCAGTAGATTCCATCATTAAGAGTTGAGTGTATAAGAACACTTTGATTTAAAAAAAAGGTATGTATATTCATAAAGGGATATATATATGTATATATATATATATAAATCCTTTTCAAATCAATCCCCAATGATGTATATTCTAATTTCTGAGATGATTTTTGAAAAATTACTTTTGTTCCACCAGCATTTACTTTCTAAGACTGTGCCCTAAAGTTTACTCCCATCTTCTCAGTAAGTGGCTAAGATTTATAAAGAAACACTTAAATGTACTGCAGATGCTACTATTTTAAAAAACAGCCAATATGGACTTTCTTTAAAGTGAAGAATCCTTTTCCAAATTGCATAGACATCTTATAATTCTTCACAGGAATATTCACAAATTATTTATGCTAAGTTTTCCTTTCTTCAAAATTTCATAGCTTTTGGGAACTTTTTTAAAAGAATCTTGTCTCCCTTCTGAGGAGGTGACAGCCACAACTTGCCTCTGATGGCTGAACTCNATATATATATATATATATATAAATCCTTTTCAAATCAATCCCCAATGATGTATATTCTAATTTCTGAGATGATTTTTGAAAAATTACTTTTGTTCCACCAGCATTTACTTTCTAAGACTGTGCCCTAAAGTTTACTCCCATCTTCTCAGTAAGTGGCTAAGATTTATAAAGAAACACTTAAATGTACTGCAGATGCTACTATTTTAAAAAACAGCCAATATGGACTTTCTTTAAAGTGAAGAATCCTTTTCCAAATTGCATAGACATCTTATAATTCTTCACAGGAATATTCACAAATTATTTATGCTAAGTTTTCCTTTCTTCAAAATTTCATAGCTTTTGGGAACTTTTTTAAAAGAATCTTGTCTCCCTTCTGAGGAGGTGACAGCCACAACTTGCCTCTGATGGCTGAACTCCCTCTACAGGGGAAGAACCTCAACATGGTGCATGTCGGGGCATCCCAGTGAAACTGGAGCCAGTCTTGCAACCTGTAAGCTACACCTACACCTGACTATAGCTTACATTTGAGCCTGAGAGAAGGAGAGAGGAAATGGAAACACTCCCTACAGAATCGAGCTAAGCCAGAACCAGAGCCAGCAGAGCTGGAGATGCTTTTTAAAACAGGGTATTCTAGAAAGAAATTTTCTTTCTGGTGACAAAAGGATCTCCTGGCTGCTGAAACCATGAAGGACTATTCTGGGGGAAAGAGATACAGGAGAAGAATCAAAAACTTGGATTAAGGAGTGTTTTAATTCCAAAGCGACTAAGGTTTAGAAAGAAAAGAATTTCTGGGCAGTCATTTAAAAAAACAATAGAAGAGAGTATATTTCATCATCTTCTATGTATCATTAAAGCAGAACAATTGAATTTTAACTAACAGGAAGCATCGGTATTAAGGTTTTCAGCTATGAATGACATCCATATTAACATCTGCCCAAGAAAAACACGGAGGTGGTTTCACTTACGTGGTTGATGAAGAGGCTCTTACGTTTTTCTCTCACTGTGGAAACAAAAGATGGGACAGAAAGGTTACATTCCTGTAAACCACATTTCCTTTACAGGGTTGAGATGGGTTGAGTCTCTGTAGAATAGCCCCATCCTTCATTGCCACCAGGTACTGTGCTGCTTAAATACCATCAGAAAAGCAAGTTTCTTCATGTACGTGGCTGATGAGTGAAATCTTCACATGAAATTGTGCTCTCTATCTTCCTTCTGCCAATTATTTTCTATTTGTCCTATGTATCCCTTTCTTTGAATATATTTGTCTGAATGTTGTCTCCCCCATTAGATGGTAAGCTCTTTTAAGCCAGGGACTATTCTCTTGCTTTTTTTCCCTCATTGCTTTACACAGTATCTGGAACTTAGTAGGTAACATATTTAATGTTTGATTTTGATTGAAGGAAAAAAAATGTACTCTCAGAATTTGAGAACATTAGACCAAATAGCTGAGACTCTCATGGATGTGAGGTTGAACCAAGCTAGCACTTGAGGATGTAGAAAATGTTAACTGGATAAGGGAAGTCTTTGATTTAAAAATTACAAGCAGTAAGTGGTTAAGCAAAGATTGTTTTTATCCCAACTAAACTTAATATAATAGTACTGATGATAACAGCTAGCATTTATATGATGCTTTAAGGTTTGCAAAATGCTTTGAATGTATTATCTTATTTGATCTTAATCATTATCCTATAAGGTTAAAGTGCTATTATTTTCTCCATTTTATAGATGCAGAAACAGAGGCTAAAATAGTTTAAATGACTTTCCCAGAATAACAGAGAAGATAAGTTTAAATTCAGGACTTCTTGGCTCCAAGTCCATTATTCTATTCTCACTGTACCAGCTAATACCTTTAAAACTCTTCTGCAGACCAGTGAAAAAGAGACAGGAATAGGATGACATTTTTTGTATTAAAATACAGGACATACATGTAGAAACAATTATTGATCGTGGAGGTCAATGACTTTCCTTTTTTTTTTTTTTTTAACTCTTTCCTCAGTTCCAAGACAGAAGAGTGGTAAGGGCTAAGCAGTTGGAGTTAAATGACTTGCCTCAGGTTAAAACACGTAGGAAGTATCTGATGCCAGATTTGAACCCAGGTCCTCCTGAATCCAGACCTTGCTTTCTATTCATTGAGCCACCTTGCTGCCCCATTCACTTGACTTTAAAACATATCTTATTGGTGTCTCTTACTTTATCTATTGTCCTATTTACACACAGGAAGGCTTACACAACACTAAAATAACTACAGTTCTCTACTGCATCATCCTCAAAGGACAGGGGACTCACTCCTATTCCTAGAGAGAGATCCTCTGAATAGTGCTGTACACTATTCACTTGTATACTCGTACACAAGTATAAGTATCCAATAAATAATTTCCTCCAATAAAATTTCAATATGTCTCAAAATGTTGCCTCCTCACCCAAGGAACGAATAGTAGGAATACAAGACAATGGCTGGGAATTCCAAGGTATGTTAAGTTACTTTTGTATCTATTTTTTCTCTCTACTAGACCATAGATTCCTTCAGTATAGGAAAAATATTTTATTCAACTTTGTAGCCTGCATGTCATTTAAATGGTAGTGAATAGTCCAAAAACTGTTTATTAAATTAAATTGGATTGTGCCAGAGGGAAACTAGATGCTGTAATCAAGGCGAGCCTTTCCCAAAAGCATTGCCTTTAAACCCTTAACCTTCTGTCTTAGAATCAATACTGTGTATTGGTTCCAAGGTAGAATAGTGGTAAGGACTAGGCAATGGGGGTTAAGTGACTTGCCCAGAATATATCACACATCTTAGAAAGTGTCTGAGGCCACGTCTGAAACCAGGTCCTCCCCTCCATCTCTCTAGATCTGTCTCTTAATCCAGTGAGCCACCTTAGCTGTCCTTTTCTACCCACACAAATAGCATTTCTAACATTCCATCTTTCAAGAAAGACTATAATTATAAGTAGACTAGAACCAAATGCTTCCTTGGTGTTGTGAATGAGAAACCATTTTTGTTTAATGTGATCTCATAGCACTCTAAACTCCTCACACATATTAATCAAATTCCAATTTGTATTCTATTTACCTGTATAAGAGAAGAATTCTGAAGTGATAGTAAGCTGGCTTGCTTCCAAGTTGGGAAATCTTAGGTTCAAGACCTGCCACCCACATATACTAGCTTATGTGAATAAGTCGTTTAATATTTAATGCTCTAAAGCAGTGATATCAAATTGAAATAGAAATAGGAAGCACTAAGTTGTACAGAAGGAGTCCTTTGGGCAGCATAATGACTTAGTTTTAAAATGTAATATCTATTTTTAATACTTTTACTTATTTTGCTAAATAGTTCCCAATTATGTTTGAGTCTGGTTCAGAGGCATTTGAGTGTGGCAGTCTCAAGCACCCTGTATTTGTCCCTCTGCTTTATGCACCTCACTAAGACCATAATTTGAAGAGAAGGCACTGTCAATCAATCAATATTTATTAAGTGTCTTTCATGTGTCCTGCCTTGGTAGAAAATTTATTCCTTTTCAGAAACTCCCTTTACTAATGACCTTCTTGGAGCATACCCTAGAAGTCTCTATTGTTTTCAGTCTTCCTAAATAATTGAACATATTAAAAGAATCATATTTCCCTTTGTTAGAGGGTGATTAGTTACAGTCTTAATCATGGTTTGTTTGCTTGATTTTTTTCGTGGAAGGAGTGCAATGGATATCTGTTAACTCAGATTCGGTTTACAATATGTTTTTTAATAAACTTTAAAAATGCTAATTAGCAGATCTTAAATTGATTATAATAGATTTAATCTATAGCAATGGAACTCTCAAAAAGTATCAGGAACTTTTAAAAATAAACCACAAAAAACGAAAATGATAGCCTATCAAATAGTGAAAATAACACTCAGTTCAGATCACCTCTGCTACCAATATCTGTGTAGCCATAGGCAAGTCACTAACTTTCCTGAAAATCGATTTATTGATCTGTTAAATGAGGACTTCTATTGGAAATTGTTAAATCCTTTCTAGCTTTAAATCATGATTCCTATGAGATTGAAAACTCCTTGAGAGCAGAGATTATGCTTTTTCATCCTGTATACCATGCCATAAGATCACAAAATTTTGAAATGGAAGAGTCCTTGGAGGTTATCTAGTCAAAGCCTTATTAAAATTTGGGGTCTTTTTAAAAATTAATAATTATATTTAGAATTATTAGTTTTCCTTATAATTATATGTTTTATTTCACACATTAAAAAAAACCATTATTCTAAAAAGGGTCCAAAGGTGGCCAAATGGATTCACACAAAAAATGTGAAGAATCCATGATCTTTACCAAAATAGAAGACACAAATTTCTGAACCAAAACAGACTGGATTATTTTTGTTCTTTTCTTTTCCTCTCTCCCTTGCCCCTAGCCCCTGAATTAATCAAACCAATATTACCTTGTCTTGAAAAGGTTACGTATATAAAGGGGAGGAGAACGGATTATAGGATTTTATAGCAAGAAAAGACTTTAGAAATCATCTGATATTTAGAAATCTCTTAATTTTCCAAATGAGGAAATACCACTCAAAGAAAACAAAAGGATTCCCCCAAGTCAGTGGCAAGGGCTGGGACCAGAAAAAGAGACCACCTGCTATAGATCATTTCCCTGATACTACCACCTAAAAATGTCTTCCAATTAGATGGATAGTAACTATCACATACATGCCATTCTAAACGAATGCATTTCATATCTCAGGATCAGAATAGAGTTGGAAGAGATAGCAGAGGTTATGTGGTCCAGAGAAGTCAAACCCACATTAGCAGACAACATTCCTGACCACAGCCAGAACCAGATAAAAATGTTAATTGGGAAATAATTAACAAAATAAATAAAAATACAAAAGAACATAGATAATGTTAATATGTGGTTTTCTAAATTGATAATTTAGGAATCCTTACAAATGGTTTGGTGGCCCCTAATTCTATTTGAGTTTGACACCACTGACTAACCTCTTAATTTTATAAATGAGAAAAAATGAGACACAGAATGATATGAAGTCCAGGTCTAAGGTCTGAACTCTGGTCCACTAACTTCAACCTCAGCCCTTTATCCACCATGGCATTCAATTAACAAGCAATTAGCAGACATCTAATAAGTTTAAGGCATCATGCCCAGAAATTCCAGTAACTTTCTTTACTGGGCCCTATGGAAGGCAGTCAAATGAGGGGTTTACTGGGAAAAAAACTCCATGGCAAAGAACTGAAAATTGAGGAGATGTGGAGCAGCTGAGTGGCTCAGAGGATAAGGATAAGGCCCAGAGTCAGAAGGTCCTGGGTTCAAATCTGATCTCAGACACTTCCTAGCTGTGTGACCCTGGGCAAGTCACTTAATCCCATTTTCCTAAGTCCTAGTTTAAGAGAATTTAAACCTAGTCTAAGTTTTGAGGTTCCAAACTTGCAGAGGTAGGATTAAATTCTATAAGAGTCTCCATCAAGGGATAGCACCCAGAGGTTGGCTCAACTCTGAAACAGAGTCCCCTGATCAAGTTTATTATAGAGACCCAACTGACTAAAGCCTAAACCCAACATGACCCAGAAGATACCCCTACCAGGGAGGGTAAGTCAGCAACTAGGGAGGGGATCAGGGAGAAGCCAAAAAATACAAGACAAAGAAAATAACGTGACATGTCTTTTTCTTTGTTTTATATATGCTTTCTCTGGAATTGGGAAAGCAAATGCAAGGGGCCAAGGATGCTAAAAGTGACTGATTATCATGACATCACCTCCTATGAGTAATTATAGAAAAAAAGACTCTAAATAGGGATTGAGGTCATGGAAAAGAAGACAGAGAGATGGAACTCCAAAGGGTTCCATCTTTGCTCCTCTTGTCTTTTTTATACTCCCTACTTTGAGTTTGCACTGAGATTGGTGGTGGCAATATTGGAATATTGGTGACCTGCCAGATAACAGATAAGACAATGATAAACATACAAAGGGAAGTGTGTAGTCTGGAAGTTTCAGGACACATTTTTTAATTTAATCTGCATTAACATTTCCTCTTTCACTTTCTTAAGTCTAGATCACCAACAAAACAATAATGCAAATCCTGATTTGTATTAGCATTTGCTAATTTCTGAGGTAGAAATACTCACAATGAAAAATTAATAATTAGTTCTTATGAAACTTGGTACAAGCTGGCTCTGGCACACATGCCCATAAAATTGATGTCTGTCTATTTTGATGAGTCAGAAGAGAAGGAATACTAGATGTGTGTATATACCAGTTGGACAGATATGAGGATGGGCTTATTTTTTAATCTAAGATTGCATATCTATGTGTAAATTTCAAGTTTCAGCAAGAAATAAGGCAATAAAATATAAGATCATTTAACCGCTCTTTAAAAATTAAAAAGTGGAATAATTATGCCAAGAGTGCTCTCAACCAAGGGTTTTAAAATCCTGAAGAATTTAATTCATCTTTATCTTCAAAAAAAATGTTTTGGAGACAACTACATTCTTAATTCCAAAGGAAAACCTACTGGTTCTAAGACATTCAAGATCTCTTCAAATTACCATCTCACATATTCTTTGGTATTTTGCTTCTTAAGTAACTTGCTCAAAATGAAGACAACCAACAAACTTAACTTTCCAAACAGAAAAGATGTTTCTAGTGTCAGTTCATGGTTGGAAGTTTCTTTCCATGGAGAATTTAATGAACTAAACACCTGGAACTCTGAGTAGGACAACATAAGTAGAATTAAAAAATTAGAGAAACATAAACCATTTTAGCCAAAAGGAACCTGGAGACTGTCAGTTCAATGAGGTTGTGACTTGGCCAAGATTATAGAACTAGTTTGTATTAGTCAAGGCTTGAAAAGAAGTCATTCTTCTCATATAGGTCATTAAGAGAAAGTTTCCTGACCATTAAGACCAATTACAAGGTTGGAAACAACTGCCTGATGGTGGAGGTACTGCTGGGTCTCTCAAGACACTTCAAATGATTGCACCTCCCTCTTCAGTCATGTTGGCATCTCTTGAGCACTCTTTAGCTTTCCTAAATACTTGCACCTTTTTCATTTAGTATCTTATCTTTCTCAGGTTCTTCTCTGAAAAAAAAATTGCTTGTATTTTTTCCACTTCTCCCTCAGTCTTCCACCAAAATACACTCAGATAAAAAGACCATGACCTTTGGGTGAGGGGTGGTAGTGGTAGTTATAGTATCAAATCTTTTCAAAACAAAGGATGTCATTTTATTACTATTTATCACTATTCAAGTGGATCTGTGATCACATTGATTTGAGAATTCCCTCCAGTGGTGCCTACTATAACCCATCCAATTCAGTCCACTCTGAATGACTTTTCTCCAGATTCTCCCAAAAAAACTGCAGCAGGCCTATATGGCATGCTTGAGGTCTTCCTCACTTTCTTTATTATAAGGGGTCCAGTGAAATGCTTTGGCCACCCATCTACCATCTAACTCTTGCTATGTGAACTCTCTGTCACACAATTCCTTAATGACATCCTTTACTCATGTTCTTCGTTGATGTTCCTCTCATTGGTTATCACCTGCAATCTGCTAAGGTCCACCATTCCCCTCTCTGTGATGCTCATTTTTAGATCTTCAGGGAAAATGGTATTCTAAGTATCACTGCCATGTAGCAACATTGATAAAATGTTAGTTTCGATAAGATGGAACTCTGTTCTTCATGGGAAGCTTAGGGTTAGTAAAAGAGCTTTGCCAATAGAAAAGAGGAAATGTTATCACTAACCACACTAAAATTAAGAGGATGAAAATTAGAAAGCAAGTTTTCTGATTGGTTGATTTTAATAGGCAAACATTAATTTAGTGCGCCTAGTGGTAAAAAGATGGGATTCTAATTCTTGATGGGAAATTTTATAGAACAAGATCCCACAGTCATTCATATTGAAATAATTAGACCTTTGCCAAAACTCCTACTTGCCTCTTTCCTTATTATAATATCTAATGAAATCCCAAATATTTGGTGAATGCCCTAAAATGTTCCTTAATCCCCAGATCTTCAGGATGAATCCATGGTGGAGGTTCCCAGGCAGCAAGAGTTCTGATCTGAATTTAAGCATTCAGCCAGTCAGACTAGCCATGGGAGAAAGAAGAGGAGTGAATGATGAGGACGTTACATTCCAGAAACAGGAACTATATAAAGGTGATGAGGCTATATAAAATGAAGACATGGATTATAGACAAAGTGCAGAAGCAGATCATCTTTTGATAGTCAGAACTCAAATATCCTTTCTTTTCTTATCACTTACTGTTCAGCAAGTCTGACATTTGCTAGGAAGGAAAGTGTGACTCAGAACAAAGAACTACCTCCAGAACCAGGCGATCCTATTTTTCTGAAGCTTCTAGGAAAAAGTTGGTTTGCATCTTTTTTTCTAGCATATTCTACCACGATACCATGTACTGCACAAGTAATCATGATTCACTTAATTATTTCAAGGAATCTTGGAAATGTGGCTGCTCTGCCCTTTAGGGTTTAATTCGCTTCCAATTATCTAAAAAAGCGACTTTTCCCCTATACTTACTCACTAATATAAAAGAAATTTTCACTGAGGAAATTCCCCCTGCCAATGTAGACTGGCACCTGCTCTGTGAACTTAGGTTACAAGTAAAATATCTGAGGTAACTAAAAGATTAAGTGAGTCATCCAGGGTAATGCAGTACTGCTTGAGCTAGATATTTCTAACTATGGAGATGCTTCTCTATCCAACTCTACCTACTTAATAAATTCTTCTTGAAGGACCAATCATGCTGCCTCTCATTAGCATTATTCAATATAATTTTTAAAGTACCCCAAACTTGTTTTGATAGCCCAAATCCAATACCAGGTATGTGTTCCCAGAGATAAGTAAAAAGACTAGATTAGTCCCTCCCAAGTAGGAATACAAATCCTGATCACAGAAATGTCTTTCTTTTTAAATGGCTACAACACAGCCATAACATCTGTTTCCTAATAACAAGTGTTACAGAGAAAGATCACTCTTGTTTTGCATAAAATATCCAGCTAATTCCTTCTAACAGGAGAGGCCTAATCAGATAGACCATCATGGTGAACATGCCATTAACATCCTGGTGTGCAGGGCTTTCCCATCTAGTTATGAACACAGAGATAAAAGCTCCAAGCACAGTCAATCTTTCTGATACCTAGAACAAAAAGATGTTTAATAGTCCCCTCACTTCAAGAAAGCTCTAATGACTTAGAGATACCATCTAAATCAATCCTGCTAATTTATTACTTGTGTATAATTAAATATAGATACATATGGATATAAATTTATTATTACTGGGGCTGGGAGTCCAAAATCCTGCCACCATCCTGGAGCAAGCCCTCATCACTTCAGCCTGGATAACTACAATAGCCTGCTGGTCAGTCTCCCTGCCTTAGTTCTCTCCATTTATACTCCAGACCATCCTCAACTCAGCCATCAAATCCATCTTCCTAACCTGAAAGTCTGGTCATGTCCCCACTTTATATTCAGTGAATTCCAGTGGTGCCCTACTGCTTCTGGCATCAAATAGAAAATCCTCTGTCTTGTAAAAACATCATTCATAGCCTGACCCCTCTCTACCCTTCCAGTCTTCTTACACCCTATACTTCCCAACCAACATATTGTTCATCAGTCCAGTGACACCAGGTTCCTTGATCTTTCTTTCTGACAACATCCTATCTCCATCTCCTGTTTTCCCTGGCTGTATCCCATACCAAGAATGTTTTCCCTCCTCATCTCTGCCTCCTGGCTTTCCTTCATCATAGTACCTACCTTCCCTCTGAAATCATTTCCAGTTACCCTGTCTGTATCTTGTTTGCACAGAACTATTTGCATTGTTTCCTTCACTGGACTGGGGGCTCCTTGAGAGCAGGAGCTGCCTTTTGCCTTTCTTTGTACTCTCGGACCTTAGCACAATGTCTGGCACAGAGTATGTACTTAAGAAATGATAGTTTACTGTCTGGCATAACTCATTTGAGGTCAATGGCAGACCTTAGAAGAAAATGAAGTGCTTAGTTCTTGTAAAGAAGCACTAGGTGCAGAATCAGTAAATATATATAAAATGAAGTCTGCCGCCAAGCCACTCAAGACAAACCAAGAGTTAACTTCTAAAGTGCATATCCACTATAAATTATTAACGGGTGCCATTGAGATGCAAGGAAGAGAAAGAACATGAGGTTCAAAAGAAAGGAAAACTGAAGAGAATTGAATAATCTGAAGGTACAAATTCTCTTCTAGTAAAAAAATATAAGAATAACACAAGAGACAAAGACCAGAGCATAGAGAAACCAAGGAAATGTAGAGGGGGACAAAAAGATCAAGAGAATGTGCACATAGTAGTGCATGGACAAGGGATCTTGCAATGAAAACTTGCTCAAGTGAAAGTTGATCAATAGCTTTCAACCTGTTCTCCTCTTTTAAGACCCTTAACTGCCCTCCCTTTCCATCCCCCAATTTATGGCTCAGTTCCTATATCTGGCCAATATAAATAAAAAAATTGGATAAAGGATATCCATATATAGGCACCACAGTAGCTCCTCTTGAGCTAATTGTGCTCGCTTCATGAACTTGAGAGTTCTCAAGGATAAAATATGATCTCAATCATTCTTACACTTGAGGTAAGAAAGTTGGAGGAAACTTCTACCTCCATCTGGCAAAATGAATAGGGAGGGTCATTTGTATCCAGTGATGTGTTGGACAGCTCCTATGGGCTCACAAGAACTGATTCTTAAATTTTCAACATGAGGGGGCAGCTGGGTAGCTCAGTGTATTGAGAGCCAGGCCTAGAGACGGGAGGTCCTAGGTTCAAATCTAGCCTCAAACACTTCTCAGCTGTGTGATCCTGGGCAAGTCACTTGACCCCCATTGCCTACCACTCTTCTGCCTTGGAGTCAATACAGTATTGACTCCAAAACGGAAGGTAAGAGTTTAAAAAAAATTTTTTTTTTCAACATGAGACTCTATACCTTGGAGAAAGAAAATGCTATGAAATAGGGATTCGCATACTAATATATATTTAAAAATATATATAAATTATATCTATAAACATGTATATTAATATATTATTTTGTCGATTGCCTGGACTTAATAAAATAAAGGAGGGCAAGTCATGTAACTCCCATTACCCAGTCTTTACCACTGTCCTGCTTTAGGACCAATATATATAGACTCTAACTGATCACCCTAATGCAAATATTAATAATATGACAAAATGTAAAACCCAGTGGAATTGCTCATTGGCTATGGAAGGGGGATGAGAGGAGGGGAGGGAAAGAACATGAATCATGTAACCATGGAAAAAATATTCTAAATTAATTAATTAAAATTTTTTTCAAATAAAAAAGAACCAATATATAGTATTGATTCTAAGGCAGAAGGTATGCATTTTTTTAATTAATAGAGAAAGTATTAATAATGCAGATTAAATCTAAATGTGTCATGCAAACATTTTTCCCTAATAGAAGGCTGTTAATATTTTAAAAAAATAACTAACTTCTAACTTAAATACTAAGTATCAGTTTCCTAGGCAAAAAAAGAAGTAAAGGCTAGGCACTTGGGGTCATGTGACTTGATCAGGGTCACACATCTTAGGAAATGTCTGAGGCCATATTTGAACCCAGGACCTCCTACCTTCAGGCCTGGTTCTCTAACCACTGAGCCACCTAGCTGCCAGCTGCCAGCTGCCCCTTGGTTGTTAACATTTACCTGCATACCCCTATTTTTTTCCCAGAACAAAAGTCAAACACAATGAAGCTAAGCAAATTTTGCCACTATTTTCCATATTTGGATTCATAAGACTTTAGAAATTTCTTTTTAACTTTCATATTTTTCACTGACTCAAATTTCCCAGCCATTCTTTCTCTCTCCCAGCCATCCCAAATCCTCCAACAGCTCCAGTTTCACTACAACAAGAGGATAAAAACATCCTACTCCATCATAAGGACACAAAGTTCCTTCCCAAGGACAATTTCCCCTGAAAACCAAACAACAAACTGGACAAAAAGAACAGGCAGAATGTGTTCCATTTTCTTTGGGGTCATGATGATTTTTTTCAAGATCTCAGCACATTCTTATTTGCCATAAATAAAATGAACCAAATGATGCTCAAAGTCTTCTTTTCATGGCCTCATAAAGGTAAGGAGAGGAATGAATGAGGAAAAAGCATCTTCGATTAAGTGCTCACTCCACACCAATGAAGCACAATCCAGAGAACAGGATGCAGAAATACAAAAGCAAAGACAGTCTTTACCCTCAAGGAGCTTGCATTCTAATAGACAACAATATAGATAGGCCAGGAAGTGAAATATCAGAGGAATGGTGAGTAGAGCCATAGAGAAGAATGCTGACAAACCTCTTCCACAGGCAATGAGAAAGTTCATTTGATGGCAGAGGGAGAAAGATTGGGGGAGAGGGGAATGTGTCATACATAGTGAATTGCCGGGTAGCTAGTGAAGTAGCCAGGAAATGAATGAAGTGAAACATGGCTTGAGCCAGTCTTGGATGTAATACATCACGGAGGTAGCCCCCCAATCACCAGACACTCCCCAGAGCAGGAGCTCCAGTCATGAGCATTAAGTTCTCTAGGGCTTAGAAGACTCTAGAGGAGTGATTCCCAAAGTGGGCGCCACTGCCCCCTGGTGGGTGCTGCAGCGATCCAGGGCGGGCAGTGATGGCCACAAGTGCATTTATCTTTCCTATTAATTGCTATTAAAATGTTTAAAAATTTATTTCCAGGGGGTTAAGTAATATTTTTTCTGGAAAGGGGGCGGTAGGCCAAAAAAGTTTGGGAACCAATGCTCTAGAGCAAATCTTGGATTCTAGACATCTAATACTAGTGGAGCAAAAAGTTCTGAACATTTCTATCAAGTTTGGGCTAGCAACAGACTGTGTATTTTATTTGAGAACTAGCCTAGATAAGCTCATAGAGAGGTATCACCAAACACAGCTGATCACAAGGTATAAATAATGTTTTCAGCCATGTTGTCTCATGAAGGCTACAAGTTGAGGTCTAGACAAAAGGTATCATAATTCTTGTTAGAAAGATTAACCGCACCAAATTAATCATGAATCCTTAAAGTACTGGAATTAAACCATGTCAAAACCAAATCAAGAGACTGATCTGGCTGGGTAAAGGTCATGAACAGCAATTTAACATAATAATTCACATAACAACAATAAATTAGCATAACATAACATAATAAATAACATAATAATCATTACAATTATTGAGAAAAATAACCCACTCTTACAAATGACTTTAATCCTTTAAAGACCAAATCCAAAATACATTTAGGCTTTGTTCTAAATCAAAGATGGTAGACTCTCAGGAGTCTCTTAGGGATTCAGGTGTTTCAGGCCAATGAACTTTAGTTATAAAATGACTCTCTAACAAATATTCCCTCCATAAGTGTGCTCTGTTATCTGATCAAATTTTAATAAACTCATTCCTATAATCACTTATTATTTAAGTTTCTCTTCCCATATAGCTCAGGGCCAGCAGAGCAGTAAGATGTGAAGAGAGAGAAGTCTAGAAAGGAGCAAGGACTAATGGGTAAAGATGAGCAAGATGGCTATTATGGTGAACAATCTTAGGAGCTGGTCAGGTAGGTAGCACAATGGATAATGCTGGAGGGCTTGACCTGGAGTCAAGAAGGTTTGAGTTCAAATTTGGCTTTAGAGATTTATCAGCTATATGATCCTGGGCAAGTAACTTAACCTCTGTCTATATAAGGATAAAAATACAAGGATAATAATAGCACCTACCTTCCAGGATTGTTATAAAGTACAAATAAGAAAATATTTATAAAGTGTTTTTCAAACCTTAAAGTGCATTATAAATGCTATTAATAATTGTTTTGTTATAATTATCATTATTACTATGCAACAAGACAATGTCTATCCCTACAGTTGAATAGTATAAATTAAGGAATAGGTACATTTATGTGTCTGGCATTCTGTTTCATTTCAAAGGGAGTCTGCATAATTTTCTTTTTAGACCTAAGCAGACTAGCAAATTTCTCAAGGGAAGGAAGCTACTACCTCCCCCTAACCCCCCCAAAAAACTTCTGAGAGACATCAGAAGAATGTGGATTAAAATATACTTCTCTACAGTTTGGAAGCACTGGAAGGATTGGGACTCTTCTGCCAAGTGGGAGAGGTTAAGGCTAAAATTTCTTTAAAAGCCCCCCTTCTTCCCTTTCCCCAGATAGAAGCAAACATCAAAGAAACACCATTCAATACAATAAAGACTCTGGAAGTTACTATTTGACCTTGAAAATCAAAACAAAACAGGCAAAAAATTGAATAAAGGCCAACTACCTACAATGCCATTTAAAAGAGGAAAGAGAAAGAGACAAATAATAACCTACCGTCAGTCTGAGATTTGCTGAGGAATATTGTGCTGGCCCGAGGGTGATCTGAAGGGTTGAATTCCATGTTCAAATCTTTAAAGAAACAAAATGAGAGAAAACATATGAACAACACTGCAAAATTGAGAATTAATATTATAGTAATTATTGGACTTCCTAATGATTATTCATATAGTTATATATTCTTAAAAAAATCCATTCTTGTGATAGTAAACTCTTTGGGTTCTCCTTAGGGGTCCTTAGAGGAGGAAGAGGAATATGAAAAACATATACATATATATACACACACCCCTGGAAGAAAGACCCAGCATCTGTTCACCATCAATTTGCGTCTCATTGGAAAACGTTTCCCTTTTACACCAGGAAATCACTAAATCATAGTAACATGGAATTACAGAATACCAAAGACTACTAGCAGTCTTTGGAGAAATAATCATAAGTCCTTTGTTGATTGTCAAAAGCCTAAGAGTTGGAGGACCTGGGTTGGAACACTAGCTCTGCAACTGACTGTCTTTGTGACCTTGAGCAAGTCATTAAATCTTTTTAGGTCTCAATTTCCTCACTTATAAAATAAAAGAGTTGAAGTAGGTGATCACTGATGTACCTTCCTGGTCCAAATATATGTTATCATGAATATCCAGGGTACTCAGAGACAAAAACTAACCAGTATCTCCAGAATATACTTTGCCAAAGACTATTCTTCAAACAAAAGCTAAAACTTTGCCTAAGAATCTGCTGTAAGAGTGTAGGAAAGAATTATTTTTGTCTTCTTTGACAATACAACAAGCATCTTAGAATCCACTCACTGGAAGGATTTTTTTCCCATTCATTTAAAAAGCAATTAAGGTTATTTGTGGGGAAATCATACCAAAAGAGGAAGAGGGATCAATAGAGATATAATTGGGGCAAAGAAAGAAGCAAGAAAAAAATGTTTCAAGTAAATCAATTACTTTTCAAATTAATTTGGAACATCAAAGCAAAAGCCAAACTGTGTATAGTTATATAAATTCATTTACAACCTAATCCAAATTCAACCATCACTACAGAAAAAAAAATGGACAGTGACAAGAATGAACAATGGAGAACAGTGTTGAAGACGCCAAAGAAGATGAAACCACCAAAAGAGTGGATCAATGGGGTCAAAAACTTCAAAGAGGCCAAAGAGAACAGAGAAATGGGAACTCGATTTTGACATTGGTAACGGTTACTGTGCTGAGAACAGTTTCAATCTGGTGAGGGGGTAAGCTGGGAGGCCAGAAGCCAGACTGCAGTGGACTTATGTTTATCTGGTGCCAATCTCTGTGTCTGGCACATGGCAAGTACTTGATAAATGTTTGGTGAATTCACTGGTGAGGAAGTAGTTTTACAAAATATGATCATTAGTAAACAAAATGAGGCTTTTCTTGTTCCAGAGAAGTAAGAAAAGAAGTCATAACTACTAATACTTTGTAAATAGAGGTTCTGCTTCTAAGGCCAAGGAAGGCACTGTCATTATTTCCAAGGGATAAGTTCTAGATATCTCCTTGAATACTAAGCAGAGAAGCTGAAAACTGCTGAAGTGTGGAAGTCTACTCAATTGACCTGAATTTGCTACTTTTCTCCTTTCCCTGGGGAGAAAACAAATTTGTATACCTTCAGCCCTTTAGAATTCTTTCAAAAATAAGCCACAGGTTGGGAAACACAGAGAAGAGCTCCTATATTTTTCTCCCTAAATATCTAGGTAGAAAATTCAACTTCTGAAAAGACAGAGCACAACAAAAACCTAGGAGAAGAATCTGTCTGCCTACCACATGCCCTTCTAAGGAGGCATCACATCAGCATATTGCAAAAAGCAGAAAATGTTAATCATTAAGCCCCAGGTTGAAAAGAGGGTCTATAAAATGAAAATAGGACTGGACTGGGAGTCAGGAGTCCTGGATTTCCAGAATCAACCATTTCAATACTGGAGGGGACCTCTGAAGCCATGAAAAGTCTGAAAAAGCATTTCTCTTACGCCATCTCTGATACATGGATGTTCAGCTTTTATTTGAAGACCGGCTCCTGAGGATGCCAATTCTCCATCTGGATTTCTTTAATTATTGGATAGTCATTCCCACTATCATGCCTATGTCCCATTGCAGTTAGTACCCATTGTTTCTAACTGCCCGTTGGATCCCAAAAGAACTATCAATTCATCTTCCAAGGCACGGACCTTCAAATAATTAAAGACAGCTAGTATGCCACCTCTCTCTTGCCATAAATCTTCTATTCTCCAGGCTAAATATATCTCCATTTTCTTTCCCTTATCTTCAGATCCCCTTCAGCATATCATATGTCTTCTGAACGTGTTCCAATATGGTGCCCAAAACTGAGCCTAAGATTCTAGACCTGGTCAGACCAAGGCAAAATACAACAGGATTATCACCTTTATATTCCTGGGCTTTATGCCTCCAACTGACTTTTCGCATAACCTCTCTGAACCTCAGTTCCAACATCTGTAAAAATCATCCAGTAAATATTTATTAAGTGCTTACTCTGCAGGAGTATGCTGGCAAATGTTTAACAACTGGATTTTTTCCCAGATGTCCACATGGCACATTTTAAAATATAATCCCCATTATTAATACTTTCTCCATGTTCTCTGAAGTCTAGACAACCAACAAAACAACCAATCAAGTCCTGTTTTGTAGCATTTGCTGTTTACTGAGGTACAAATGCTCACACTGAATACTATACAATTAGCCTAAGCTGGGACAAACTAGCTCCAGCACACTACTGCTACTCTATACTACCGGGAGATATACAAAGATAAATGAGGAGTTGCACGACCACTAGTGTTCCCTTTAAACATTCAAGTTTCAGGATTCTAAGAACATTCCTCTCTATATACATTTTAGGATTTTTTTCCCAGTATGTTCCTGAGAAACTATGGATCCAATTTTAACTGAAATAAGTCATAAAAGACTCAACAACAACAACAAAGCCAAAAGCTAGGCAAACACCTGTGTAGGAATGGCTTCTAAAAGATTTAGATCTGGGGGCAGTTAGGTAACCCAGTAGATAGAGTGCCTGGACTGGAGGTGGGAGGACCTAGGCTTAATGTGGCCTTAGATACTTCCTCCCTGTGTGTTCCTGGGCAAGTCACTTAATCCCAATTACTTATCCCCTACTGCTCTGCCTTGGAACTGATATTTAGTATTGATTTTTTTAAACCCTTATCTTCCATCTTAGAATCAATACTGTGTATTGGTTCCAAGGCAGAAGAGCTAGGTAATGGGGGTTAAATGACTTGCTAGAAAGTATCTGAGGCCATATTTGAACCCAGGACCCCCATTCTCCAGGCCTGGCTCTCTATCTACTGAGTTACTTAGCTGCCCCCCTTAGTATAGATTCATAAGCAGAAAACAAAAGAGTTAAAAAAAAAAGATTGAGACTGGTCAGTCGCACGAGTAAAAGGGTAAAGAATAAACACAAACATCAAATCTCAAACCCTGAAAAGGCTTTGAAAGGCTTTTAAACAATCATCTCTTCTTCCTTATGGAGTTCTTGCTTTTTTTTCCCCCTTGCCTCCTTTTCCAGTCTAGGTCCTTTCTCCTTCTCTCTAGGATTTAATTTTCCTTTTTTTGGATCTATGTTTTCCCTGGTATAAAAACTCCCTCCAAGAAAGCAGATGGGTAACTCCCCCATAATTTACAAAGGCCTCTAACAGGTTAAATGGCCTGCTTGTGATCTGACTAGATGTCAGAGGCACAACTTGAACACAGGCTGATTCTCGAGAAGGCCAGTCATTTATCCACTACGCCAAGGTTGCCTCTAATATCCTATGGATAACAGCTCTTTAATACAAGGGAAAGCAGAGACCTGAACAAGTTAAATGTCAGAAATAATGGAGACTTCATTAACTGGATGTGTGTGACTGGATGGTTGGACTCTGACTGGCAGGATTCAACGGGCACTCCTGGGGATTTTCTCCGGGGCCAAATGACCCTTTCATGTCTAGTCCAGCAATGTCTGGTTTTACGAACAGCATTTTGTCCTCAAGCTCAGTAGGGAAAATGGGATGAAGTCAGCCAGTGCATTCTGTTATACACAGGTTCCTATAGAAATCACCCTTTGGGTCATGCCCCTCTGCTGGTCACACACATACTGTGCCTTGTCTGGTAAAACCAGGAGATCCCTGCAGACGTGGACTTTGGCTGAGGGGAGGAAATATAACAGGAAATTGGGACAAAGGAAGAGGGAGCAAGAGAAGAAGGCGCTCACCCTTGGTGGAGGAAATGACAATTAATAGGAAATTGCTTCATAAGAACATAAGAAGTAGAGCTCCAATGGCTTTCATTTTACAGATGGGGGAAGGTGAATCTAGCAAACAGGGGTCAAGATTTCTGTACTGTCTGATCACTATTTCACTTCCTAATCAGAAACATACACAAACCCTATAAGATACTGTGTTCGCATTAAAATGAAAAAGAAATAGAAATCCCCATCAATCTCTTCAGTTTAAAAGATTCATGGAATATTCCATTTGGGAGGACCTTAAAGACCATTTTATCTAATGTACACATAAGAGTTGAGAAAATTAAGACCTAGTGAACTAAGTCAGTTGCTACAGGTTGAAAAAGGGGTGATTTAGTGGCAAAACTGGAAATGAAACTCAGGTCTCTTTCCAGGACACCTCCCTTCATCCCCACCATGACCTCAATTCTCAGAGCTACAAGCAGACCAAATATATTAAGAAAGACAAACAGCAAGAAAGGCAAAAGGCAAGTGAGGACAGACTGGTTCACTTCCCTAAAATCGAGTTTTATTTATTAAAGAATCCTTCTCAAAATCTAGGTTTATGTAATAAAGAATCCTCAAAATCTAGATTTATGTAATAAAGAATCCTTTTTTGAAATCTAGGTTTATGTAATAAAGACTCCTTCTCAAAATCTAGGCTTACATAATGAAGGATCCTCAAAATCTAGGTTAATGTAATAAAGAATCCTTCTCAAAATCTGGATTTATGTAATAAAGACTCCTCAAAATCTAGATTTATGTAATAGAGAATCCTCCTCAAAATCTAGATTTATGTAATAAAGAGCCCTTCTCAAAATCTAGGTTTGTGTAATAAAGAATCTGTCTCGAGTTCTGCTAGAAATGTTAACTTTCAGATCCAAGAGTAGATAAGCATATGCTTGAACATAAATTCAAGAAACTTATAGTCTAGGAAACAATGGAATGTGGTGCTTCAAGGAAAACTGAGATCATCAATTAATTTCCATTGGAAAACATGCTTAAATGTTTATAATATGCTGGAGAATAGCATTTTCAGGAGGTTCCTGTAGATTACACAGAAAAACAACATCTAAGAATACATTGTATGTTTTTTTCTTTAATCACAACACAAGAAGATAGAAACTTTAAAATGTATAATAAAAGTCTAGTAATTATGGGAAGTTACATGAGAGTAGCTTATCAAGAACTGGGTTTAAATTGCATTCTGGCATTTAGAAACATTGTGCCCTTCCTAAGATACATATATGTGTGTGTGCGTGTGTGTGTGTGTACATATACACATATATATTGATAAAGAAAATAAAATTCTATCCTAACCTTATGTCTACAGGTCACCTTGTATAGTATATCACTCGGTGAAAAGTTTTCTATTTACCATGAATGCTAAGGAAGGATAGTCACAGAATCCACAGTTCTCTACCTGATTTAACTATGAGAAATGGATACAAGCTAAACTGTTGACATTTAATAAAAACAAAAAGCCCAGAGAGCCAGCTGTTTCCTTTATTCAAATCTCCTCTAACAGAGCAGCCTCTGATCTTGTAGAGAAATCAAATTATGATAATATAAAAACATTTGCTGAGAAGGCTACCCTTTCCAGGGAATGTGAAATGAGCATGTAGGGAAGAAAGTAAGGGTGGTACTCTCAAACTAAGCACAGACTAAGAGTCTCTATTTTCTTTTTTTTTTTGTAAAATATTTTATTATTTTATAATTTAATAATATTTTCTTTTATTCCCCAGTTACATGTAAAAATAATTTTTACCATTCAGCTTTTTTTGTTTGGTTTGGTTTGGCTTTTGAGTTCCAACTTGTCTCTCTCCTGTCCCCTCTTCTTGAGATGGTAAGCGATCTGATCTAGATTTTACATGTGCAATCATGTAAAACATTTTTGCATATTGTATCTATTTTCCGATGCTAATACTATTTGGGAATGAAACTTAAATATTATATCATAGATAAATATCTCCATACTAAGCCAAATTCAGCAGTTAAGGACAAACCACTGCAATCTTTTCCAATGCTTCCTCTTTCAAACAGATACAAGAATGAATAGATTTTAAATAAAGTTATTAATCAGTACAACTTCAGTGAAGTCAAAACAGCAACAACAAAAATTAGAAGAAATTCAGTTTCATGAAAATGAACTTAAAGGCAAAGTCATACATGTATGTCTATCTGTGCATATACATATATAACATGCACATGTGTACATTCACACCTATAGAATGTATACATGTATTTGGCTATAGTGAAGAACATTGGATTTGTAGTCAGGAGACCTATGTTAAGTGCTTAATAAATGCTTTGAAAAAATTTATTCAACAAACAATGATGTCATTTAGGAGCAGAGCACTGTTTTTTCCACACAATAAGAATAGCCCTTGCCCTCAACAAGCTTACAGTCTACCTTAAAGTACTATATAAATATGTAAGCCATTACGGTTATTGTTTAGCTTTGGGAATATCATCATCATGCTGGATTTTGAGTCAGGAAGGTTGCATTTAAATTGCAGTTCTACCACTTACTCCTGGGTAACATTGGACAAGCCATTTTGGACTTGGTTTTCTCAACTCTAAGAGTAGGAATTGAACCAAACGAACTCTAAGGTATCTTCCAGCTCTGAAAATATGAAATGATGATGATGATGATATATATATTTATGTAGGACTGCACGGTTTTCACAGCCCCTAATAATTCATAGAAATATCTCATGTTAGCCTTATTAACCTTGAGAAGCACATGATATTTGATGAGGAAACTGAGGCAGGCAAAGGCTAAGTGACTTACCCCCATCCCTACAACTTTAGTGTCAGAGGCAGGATTCAAACTCAGGTTTTCCTGACTTCAGGTCCAGCACTCTTTCCACCATGCCCCTTAGCTGCCTTTACCTTCATTCATGTTCATAACATTTCAAAAAACATACTTTCACTAGTATGTTTGCTTTGAAAGATGTGGCAACGCCTCCATGTCTAAGTGAATAGTTTAATTATGCTGTGGTAATCCAAGATCCCTTATTTTACAGAGAAAGTAACTGATGTCCCTAAAAGAAAAGATTATTGAAGGAAGGTCCTACAGCACTCTTTCTTCACTCAGTAAAGTGAATATGAAGATAGTAAAGGCTGATGTTAAAGATTTATTATTCAGTTCTCTTTCCCTATGAAATTCAATGGGCAGAAAACTGATGAAGCCCACAATTTACAGTAAAATAACACTCTCTTTTTTAATTAGAGTTTTATAGCTCCTCTGAAGTTTCTCAAGGTTTTTAAAGTTACTCAAGACAGGAAAAAGGTCTCCTTTGAGGCTGCTGCTATTACTGCTATCCTACTACTACTATTATTATTACCACTGCTGCTACTGCTACTATTACTACTACTACTATCACTACCACTACTAATTTACAGAGAAAATGAAAACTTTAAACTGAGTAATGAAAGTCTAGTAATTATGAGGAGCTACATGATAGATGATCAAGAAGAACAGGTTTAAACCACATTCTGACACTTCAGTAATATTGTGCCCTGCCTGATTTACATTAATTCTGTGATCTGTACTGGTTGAGGGAGGTCCCACACAGGAGTCTCCTTCTTCAAAAAATAATGAATCCTTCATGCATTTGCACTGAGAGGAGAGCAGTTGATTGATATCTTTAATATTTAAGCCATGTAGTTTTAAATCATATTCCTATATTTGATGGGAATTCTAGTCATTCCTTAAGAAAAAAGTAACACTAAATTATCTCAGAGGACCCTTCTGCTCTAAATCCTATGATCTTAATTTTAAAATAGTTCTGTTTTTTGGGTTTTTTGACTAATGTAATGGCCGGAGTGCATTCAATATCAGGTAATAAAGAAAAGGAATGGCCCCACTACTTATAGTTTGCATTTAAATAAAGCAAAGGAATAGACTGAATACCATTCACACCAAGAACAGAGACCTTCATTCAACCTGAAAATTAAACCACAAATTGCACACTTTACTCCCCAATGTAAGGAAAAGCATTACGTTGTTCTAAGCTTTCCAAATTGCCCTTGTGTAACTGACAGATGCAATTGCCTGTCTCACTTCTTATGCCACAGCCAACTGAATTTCAGTACTATAGGAATTTAAAAATGTTAATGATGCCCAAGAGAATCAAAAGTGGCTAGATAGTTTCACTGATCATGTGGAGGGCTAAGAAAGTTCAAATGGAATAGATGGAAAGGACAGAAAAAGCATAAGCAGTGACATGAGTATCAGTATGGAGAGTAGGGAAAAGAGGGAATGATCAACATGAGATAAAGGTTCAATGCCATCCTTCTGGACCTTGGATTGAGATTCTATGACCTGCACAAATATGAAGAATAACAGAATGAGCAAAGAAAGTTCCCTGTACTAAATGGGTTTATCAATCTAGAAGAGAGATAGCTTCTTCACCACCACCTCCTCTTCCTCCTTTTCTTTATCTCTGTCACTCAAAGATCACAGACCTAGAGTTAGGAGAAAACTCAAGTGACCTTCAATCTAATTCTCTTATTTTATGTATGAAGAAACTAAATCCAAAGGAAGATAAATGATTCCCTCGAGGTTACTTAGTTGGTATCAGAGTTTCTTTCCACCATACAGTAATAACTAAAATATAAGACAGATAAGAATGGTATGAATACAATGACAAGACGGAAGAGGGAGAGTACTCTGGGTTAACATGATTAGGGTAAATTTCCTGAAGGAAGTAGGATTTAAGTTAGACTGGGAAAGATGGTTATGGTTAGTCATAGGTGGAAACTAATAGGGGACAGGATAAGCAAAGCAACAAAGGTAAGAAATTATTCTGTGGTTGAAGCATAAAGTAGAGAAAAGTAGTAGATAAACTGAAAGCCTAGATGGATGGTCTGGAATGTTATTCTTAGGAGTTTGGACTTTAGTTACTTGACCATGGCAGCTGGGTTTAAAGATTAAAAAAAACTTGTGTTTTCCACCAAAGGAGTTGGCAATCTAGTAAAGGAAGTTAAACATGGAGAAGTGATTGTAATACCAGGCAGAATAAAGTTAATAATGTAGAAGGATAAACAAAATGGTAGGAGAACACTGAGGACAGAGAGATAACTCCTTGCTAGAAGATGTTTTGCTTCATGGAAGAGTTGGCATGTGAACTAGACCAAAACATTAAGGTAGAATTATGACAAATGGAGAAAAGAGAGAAGGCTATTTCAATTGAGGGAAACATCTCCAGGCATTAAAGTGGAAAGCCGTAGGATGTCTTTCAGGAATCATGAGCACTGATGTTTGGCTTCTTTAGGGGTTAACTACAGCTATAGCCAAAATTCAGGACTCATGATTCCTGAAAGATCCTGTGGCTTTCCATTTTACTGCCTCAAGATATTGGAAGAGGTGTGGGAGGTGAGATTGAAAATGCCATTGTCAGATCTCAGAGGTCCCTGGGTGCCATATTAGTGATATTAAGAAGTAGGAAACAATTGAAGGTTTCTGGGCAAGGAAGTGGGAGATGATTAGACATCAGAGGCAAGAAGAGCAGTTAGCAGGCTATTCATCATTAAATAACCCTGGTGATGAGGTGATAAAGGACCTTAAGTACTGTAATGACAGTACAAATTGAAAGGAAGGCACAAAGGCAGGATATACGGAGGAGGAAGAACCAGTAAGACTTGATGACTGAGGAGGCAAGACTAGAAAGACAAACCAGTCAAATTAGAAGAGAAGTGGGAGGATAACTAACGCCATGCCATGTCATGGGGAGAGGGAAAAAAAAGAGCAGCATAGCATCTAAGATGCTGCTGAGAAATAAAAAAAATATGCGTGCAGTCTGAAGAAAAGGTAAAAAGAGTCAGGGAGGATGGCCTAAGAAAGGGCACATTTTCAGTAGAAGTGGAAGCAAAATTGCAAGAAGATAAGAACTGAGTAGGTCAGAAGGGAGGAAAGAAGTAGAGGCAAGCATAACCCACACTCTCAGGAAGTTTGGCAAGAAGAAAAAGAAAAAAATGGGATGGGATGGGATGGCCATTTGGGGAAATATAGCAGGGTAGAGAGAGACGGTGGTGATTTTCTCAAGATGGGGAGAAATGAAGTGTTTGAGGCTGATCCAAAAGAGAAGACTGAATATACAAGAATAAGGTTATAATTTGTGAAACTAAGTCCTGACACTTCCAAAACCTTCACAAAATCTACAGAAAGTCAAACATTTCAATCAGCTGGGCCAAAGACAAAGAAAAGTCCCATTCTCCAACTTGGTTAATGTGAGATTTATCATTCTAAATCTGTTTCTTTAAAACATGCCTTTACTCTATCTTCTAACACAAAACTTTACTCATATGGACTCGTGAAATTGATAGCTGATTTCAATTTCCAAAGTTCATAATCTATTTTCTTCCTATATTTTACTGTTTAGCAAAGTGAAACAAATATGGTTTCCATTTTTAAATAATGGAATAATAATCAAAATATACACAAAACTCCCAGTGGAAAATGTCACGACATTTTGTCTTTTAATATTTAAATGTAACAAATTGCCATTTTTCAGCTGAAACACATTTTTTTTTTTAAAAATAGAAAGCTTTTGCTCCACACCTGTGATATCACTGGTATATTAAAGGAGGAAATACAAATGTAGATTGGTACCAGTTCTACAACTTTAAGTTTTGAAGTTGCCTGGGGCATTGAAAAATTATGTGGCCTGCCCAGTATAGCACAGCTAGTATGTGAACCTAGACATTTCTGGCTCTTAAACTTTCTATGGCACTAAACTAAAATGAAGTTATTTGTCAAAAATACATTTTTTCAGGGGGCAGCTGGGTAGCTCAGTGGAGTGAGAGTCAGGCCTAGAGACAGGAGGTCCTAGGTTCAAACCCGGCCTCGGCCACTTCCCAGCTGTGTGACCCTGGGCAAGTCACTTGACCCCCATTGCCCACCCTTACCAATCTTCCACCTATGAGACAATACACCAAAGTACAAGGGTTTAAAAAAATACATTTTTTCATTAATAAAGAGTTGTGAATAGCTGTTTTATATTGAGCTGTTAACCAGTTTTCTGTATAAACTGTGGCGGTTATATAAATATCTCTAGAATAATAGCAAAAAGAGAGAGGGTATAAAAATTATGAATTAAGAAAAGTTCATGAAACAGAAAATTTGAAAGATTCGAGTTAAAAATATGGTAGGGGTGGGAAGAAATAAACTCTTGATTATTGAGCTCCATCTAGGCTCTGCATTTTCTGGGATCCTGGCTTCTGACTGTGGTTCTCACCATTTGGCCATTTCAATGCTCATTACCACTAGACCATTCCACTAGAGGTCAGGCAAGACAAGGAAAAGGTAGTCCAGCTCTATTGAGACAAATGGGCTCCAAATATCTGAACCAGGATGGTCAGGTTGCAAAAGATCTTACACATCATCGGATCCAAATTTTTATATTCTTTCCCCAGTACTTCAGACATCTATAATTTTGTCATTATGGATACTCTCTCGACTGATATTAGAACCCAATCACTCTGTGACTTGGGAGATTTTTTTTTCTAAGAATTATAGTGGCCAAAAAAATTCATCCCCATGTGGCCAACTGAGTAGTGAGCATCTCTGAACTTAGCTAAGCTGGTCTTTGAACAAGAGGCACACATCCCATTATTATCCCTGTATTTGAAGCCTTTCCAGTCTGGTAGGACTTGCCAGAGCTGACATTTCTCTGGCATAGTCTTAAAAACCCAGGAAATTGAGGCCTGAGAGGTTAAATGATTTAATCCATGGTCACAGAGCTGGAAGTATTAGCAGCTGAGGGAAGCACAGCTTCAAATGGATAACTAATATAAAATTGTGGCTATTACTTCATGCTCCTACAATTAACAAGTCATTTGACTTGGAAGGGAACTTGGAGATCAGTTAGTCCAAAATCTTAAGTAATATGAGAAACCCCTCCATGGTATCCAGGATAATTAGTCATCTCGTTGCTGCTTGTTCATTTCCAGGAATGAGGGGATCACTGCCCCAACAATTATTCCACATATGAACTGCATTAAATATTGGAAAAGCCTTTATTCTGAGCCAAAATCTCTTTGGGAGTCATTTTTATCTACTGGTCTTAGTCCTATAGTTTGGATTTCTGGAACCAAATAAAAATCTTCCATTACCACGATGGATAGAATGATGGGCCTGAAATTAGGAAGACTCATTTTCTTGAGTTCAAATCTGGCTTCAGACACTTATTGACTGTGTGGTCCTAGGCAAGTCACTTCACCCTTTTTGCTTTAATTTCCTCACCTATAAAATGAGTTGGAGAAGGAAATGTCAAACCACTCTAGTAGCCTTGTCAAGAAAATCCCAAATGGGTCACAAAGAGTCCGATCCAACTGAAAAACAACTAAACAAAGACAATCTTCCATATGAAAATCATTCAAATATTTGAAGACACCCTGGGACTTTTACACACTAAAGTCAGTCAATAAGCATTTATTAAGAATCTATTATTTGCCCAGGTACTGTGCTGAATGCTAAAAATTCAAAAAGAGACAAAACACATTCCATATCCTCAAGGAGCTGACAATCTGACACACACACACACACACAGAGGCACAGAGGAAGCCATATTAGAGCAGGGGTCGGCAACATATGGCTCTCGCGCCATATCTGGCTCTTTTGAGGGCCAGATATGGCTCTTTCTGCAGGATCCATAAAGTCAATTTTTTTTCAGGCGCTGTTACAGGAGTGGCACTATGAGCATTGACAGACGAACTGCGGCACAGTAACTAACAGTTTACACATGACATCGTGCGCCACGTGATATGTAAGTGTCATGACGTCACACATCATGTACCTTTTGGTACGGCGACTATCTTCTAAGATAGAAGCTCCCTCATTGATATTGCCGTGAGAGAGGAATCCTGGTCTTTAGTTCGGCTTGGTAGGTGTGCTGTGTGTTCCTCCTTCTGCCCTCCTTTTACTCTTTCCACACCTGTTACTGACATCTTGGGACTCTGTATAGTGATTGATCCCTTTTGTCTACATTCTCTACCCCTCTGCCTCTGATTTTCATGGCTTTATCTCAGTGCATTCATGGGGTCTTGCACTCCCTATTTGTGGGATTGTTATTGTTTTTAACTTTTCTACCTGTTCTTAAAGGGGAACTATAGTCAGATTACATCTTCACATAGGCTTCATTAATGAGAAGCATTTCTCCCCAGTAGTTGTTTCATTTGATACAGAATGATTGAGTAGGCAGCACTGATAAACACCTGTACCAGGAAATGTTTGTGATGTGTCCTGGCCAGTTTTCCATGAAAAGGTACCCTCCTCCCCCCACTACTTACTAATGCCTGCACACAAGTCATGTTATTTTCTGTAATCCTCTGATCTCCTACTTAATTTATGTGGCCAAATGGCTTAACCAGCAGGCCGGCAGCTTTTTCTTCTCCTGTTGCCTGACTTGAGAGAGGGAGAGGAAAAAGTATTCTTCCCTGAATTTTTCTCTCTTTATTTCAGCAATTTTCTTAGTGTAAAGGAGTTTTATATGTATGTGTGCAGTCATATCAGTACTATAGTGCCCCATTAAGTCTTTTTTTTATTAATAATCAAAATAATTTTGATTAATAATCAGCAAAACCATGCAACACCAAAAGTCACATTAATGTACTTTATTCATCATTGGTTAGCACATAATAACGTTATTAAAAATAGTTCAGAGACTTATTATACTTTAAAAGTGTTGTTCTTACATAAAATGCACATATTTACTTGTATTCAGTGTTAAACATATTGTACAGCTCTCACGAAATTACATTTTAAAAAATGTGGCGTTTATGGCTCTCAAGGCCAAAAAAGGTTGCAGACCCCTGATCTAGAGGATAAATGGGAAATAATCAACAGAAGGAGGCACTAGAATTAAAAGGGATTAGGCATTCTCCAGTTGATAAATGGTCAGAGGATATGAACAGGCAGTTCTCAGATGAAGAAATTAAAGCTAATGATAGTCATGAGGAAATGTTCTAAATCACTACTGATTAGAGAAATGCAAATTAAAACAATTCTGAGATACTATCTTACACCTAACCTATTAGATAAGCTAACATGACCAAAAAGGAAAAAAATAAGCATTGGAGGAGATATGGAAAAATTGGGACACTAATGCACTATTGGTGGAACTGTGAATTAATACAACCATTCTGGAAAGCAATATGGAATCACATCAAAGGACCATAAAATTATGCATACTCTTTGACCCAGCTACATCACTTTGGGGTCTGCATCCCAATGAGATCAGAGAAAAAGGAGAAAGAACCTACTTGTACAAAAATATTTTCAGTAGCTCTTTTTGTAATGGCAAAGAATTAGAAATGATGGCATGTCCATTAATTGGGGAATGGCTGAACAAGCTGTGTATATGGTTATAATGGAAATATTGTGCCATATATTCTTTTTTTTAATTTTAAAATTTTTATTTAATTAATTAATTTAGAACATTTTTCCATAGTTACAGGATTCATGCTCTATCCCTCCCCGCTCCTACCCTCTCCCATAGCCAATGCACAATTCCACTGAGTTTCACATGTGTCACTGATCAACACCTACTTCCATATTATTGGTATTTGCCCAAAGGTGCTCATTTTGAGTCAATATCCCTAATTATATCCCCCCATCCTCCCATGTAATCAGGCAGTTGTCCATCCTCTGTATTTCTACTCCCACAGTTCCTCCTCTGAATGTGGATAGTATTCTTTCTCATAGGTCCCTCATACTTGTCCTGGATCATTGCATTGCTGCTAGTAGAGAAGTATATCACATTCTATTTTACCACAGTGTATCCATTTCTGTGTACAACGTTCTGCTGGTTCTGCTCCTTTCACTCTGCATCAATTCCTGGAGGTCATTCCAGTTCACATGGAATTCCTCCAGTTCATTATTCCTTTGATGTGCAATATATTCTTAATGATAACATTAGTTCAGAAAAGCCTGGAAAGACTTATATGAACTGATGCAAAGTAAAGTGAGCAGAAGAACAGTGTAAACAGTAACAAAAATTTTATACAATGGTCAACTGTGAAGGACTAAACTATTATCAGCAAATTAAGGTGCCAAGATAAGCTCAAGGGACTCATGATTAAAAACAAACAATTTTTTTTAAACCACACATACTTTGCCAGGTATAGCCAAAGAAGGAACTGCTAGAATATGGGTGTAGATCAAAGCATGCTATCCTTCATTTTTTCCTTCATGAGTTCTTTATTATATATATGATAAATCAGTCACAACATGGGTAATATGGAAATATGTATTGCATGAGAGCACTGATATAACCTATATTAGTCTATTTACCACCTCAAGGAGGGGGAGAGGAAGGGAAAGAATCTGAGACACAAAATGTCAAAAAGCAATTTGTCAAAAATTGTTTCTACATGTAATTGAAAAAATAGAAATAAAAAAATTTAAAAGAGGGATTCGAAAGGATTCCTATTAAAAATGGGATTTCAAAAAGAAATATCATCTGCTCCTGCAAAGTCTCCACTCTGATTATCTGATGCCTTCTAGAGTCTGCATTTTAAGAAGGATGCCCAGGTTAGTCAATCTTGCTAACTTGATGCCAATGTCATATGACCTGCATCTTCTCTAAACTAAAGAGCATCAGTTCTTTAAAATGGTCCTGACAACACATAATTTCCAGACTCTTTACCACCCTAATCAACATCCCTTTGTCATTTTCTAGTCTGTCAGTGTCATTATTATGGTGCAGTACTCACAACTTGACCTAATAGTGTAGATGAGATCACCACTGGGCACAGTAAAACAATCTATTGCCTTCCTTTTTCTGGATATTTGCTATTACTAAATGCATCTTAAGATGGCCTTAACTATCTTAATTGATACCATGTTGCTGATTCAAAAGGAGTTTACAGATCACTAAATCTATTGATCTACATTTCCTATATTTATGGGGTTTATCGTATGACCCTGTGGGTTTAACTATAATAAATCTAAACTCATAAATTTCATCTTTAATAATAGTAATAACAATAGTTAACATTTATATAGTACTTACTATGGCCATGTACTTTGTTAAGTGCATATATATATATATATATATATATATATATATATATATATATATAAAATCACATTTGATCCTTACAACAACAGAAGGAGGTAGGTGTTATTATTATACCCATTTTACAGATGACAAAATAGACAAATGGAAGTTAAATTACTTCCCCAGAGTCAGATGGCTAGTAAAATGTCTGAGATTGGATTTAAACTCAGGTCTTCCTGACTCTATGTCCAATGTTCTATACACTGGACCACCTAGCTGCCCCTCAGGGAAGCTTAGCTCACCAATTTGTCTTCCCAGATCTTTTTGGACCCCAAATCTTCCATTAACTGTATCGTGATTTTGGTAAATATGGCCTCATTGATAACTTCAATCAAGATACTGTCAATGTATCAGAACAGAAGATAGCCAAGTACATGCTTTATGGTATACACCCCTAGGAACATCTTTAGTTTTATTCTGTTCCATTAATCAACAATTATGAAGGCAGTGATACCAGGAGAAGGAAGGGAAGAGCTTCAACAAATGGAGACTAAGCAAGGGGGCATCCATTTTAAACTTGAAGAGAAGCATAAGCAAAGGTGTAGATGTAGGAAATAGAAAAATGGGACTAAGAGACAGAGAATGGTCACATTTGGCTGGAATGCAAAGTATGTGGAAGGAAGAAGTCTGCAAAAAGGCTGCAAAGACAGGCAGTATCAGAGAAGAGGGTTTTGAATGCCAGATTTTAGGAGCTACCCAATAAGAAATCATTGGTAATTTTTGACTGGAGAAGTGATATGGTACCAGCAGTGCAAGAAAAAGGGCAGTGGCGGGAAAGAAAGAGTGGAGAGTTTGTATACTAGAACTTGGAAGACCAGCAAGGAAATTATTACAATTGTCTAAAAGAGATGAGATATGTTTCTAAACTGCATTAGTGGGAGTGGAAATTTTCAAGAAGGAATAGATATTAGCAATATTACAGAGGACTTGGCAACAGATTAGATGTGTGGGAAAAGGAGGAGGAAAGAATCAAAGGCAATTCCAAGGTTACAAGTCTGGGTGAGTGGGAAGATGATGAAGTCATTAACAGAAACAGAGAATTTGAAGTGAGGGGCAAGTTTATAACAGCTCTGTTTTGGATGTGTTGATTTTGGAGTGCTAATAAATATGACAGTGAGATGGAGTTATTTAGCTATCAGGTGACAATACAGGACTGGAACTCTGAGCAAAATCTAGGAGTGGGACTAATAATTTGGGATAATTGGTGAATGCTGAAACCATTTACTTTACAGTGCTTAATAGTCTAATGTAATTAAGATTCAGAAAGATATTTCCCCATTCCACCCTGATCCGCAAAAAGGCAAATTGGCAGGGTAAAGGAAGGGTTGGCTATTTTGCTTAAAGCCACACCAGCTAAAACTATTCATTCACCAATATCTGATTTGGGATTATCCCATACCAGAATAGTAAGTAAATTTTCCTTATGGTTACTGTATTAATAATAATCTCTTCCCAAATGAGATCATTATATGCTTAAGATAAAAATGACATGTGCTTTGTGATAGGTAAAGGACTGAACCAAACATCATAATAAATCAATATGCAAGTCCAGTTAATGATACTAATGAAGAATTTAAAATAACTAAATGGATGAAATGAAATAGATCCACATCTTCCCTAGTAATTTAAGGAATAAAAAAGGAGCAAGGCATTGGCTTTGACTCAATGTGTAGAAACAAAAAGATTAACATTAAGAGAGAAAGGAGAATCTCCTAGCAACCAGCATCTTCTGAGATGCATGAATCAGAGCTTTCCTTGCCCTAGAAAAGGAAGAACACCACAGTGATGGCTGGTTTTAAAAATATCAAGTAAATTAATGGGTCCCCATGTACAGGACTTTGCTAGATGAAATTTACTGTTATAAGTTGCTTTTTTAAAAAAGTGTACTCTTAACTTCTTGAAAGCAAATATGAGACACCTGGATTCTCCTCCTACACCAATGGAGCAATATTGGTCCACTGGCCCAAATAAAGCCTGATCTTACACTAGTATGAAAAAGTTCACCAAATTGCTTTCCCTTCCTTCTTGGTAACCAGGCCTCCAAATCCTAAGATAAAAACACATTACTGCACAAAACACAAGATAAACCCAGAATGAGAATTCCCTTCACTTTTATAGCCTCAACATTTCCACCAACAGTGTTTCTAATATAGAGAATGAAGAATGGACCAGGACCACAGTTAGCACTTTACCCCCAAATCTAGTTTCCATCCCTTCCCTCAAGCCCCAAAAAGGCCCAGAGGAAAAAACACAAGGAACATGTGATTGAAACACTAGACAATCATAGCATGTCAGAGCCAGAAGGAACCTTGGACATCATCTAACCCAGTGGTTTCCAAACTTTTTTGGCCTACTGCCCCCTTTACAGAAAAAATATTACTTAGTGCCCCTGGAAATTCATTTTTTAAAATTTTAATAGCAATTAATAGGAAAGATAAACGCACCTGTGGCCATCACTGCTCCCCCTAGATTGCTGCAGCACCCACCAGGGGGCGGTGGCACCCACTTTGGGAATCACTGATCTAACCTAACCATTCATTTTAGTGATCAGAAATCTGAAGTCCAGAGAGGATACATGATTCCAAATGTCAGAGTTTTAAGGGGAGAAAGTTGGAACTAGAATCCTACCTTCTAATTCCAAGTTACAAAAATGAACCAATATCTGTGAGATACATAACACTAGGTTGTGTGTGTGAATGGAAGTGTTCTAATTCCTTATGACTTCATTATTGATTTTAAGTTTTAAAATTATTTCATCATTTGCATATGTTCATAAATCAAGCAATTTTACTTGAGTAGCTTTTATTTCTTATCATTTCATTTCTCCAAATCTAGGATTTGCTCCAAATTTAATAATCAGCTTTGTATAAGAATTCTAATAAATCTTTTTTAATGTTCTATTTGACATATGCTTTCCAAAGAGTTGGTATATGATGTCATTTATTATAAAATGCTAATCTTGTAGATTCATGATTCTCTTTCCCTTCTGGGCTGACATTCCCAAGGCATTAAAACGTTATACTCTGATCCACAGGTTCATTACCCTCCACTAACTTATTCTTCCTCCAGTAACCCAACATCAGAAAAGTCGTAGATTTCATTTATGGATGTTCTTACATCACCAATTGCATTCTGCAAGAGCCATTAGTTTTAAGACAATTCTTTTGCATCTTGCCTTCCCAGAGTATACCTCACTTACTTTTTTGAGAAGTATGAATGTTACATTTTTAAAATTCAGCTTCTTAAAATCAACAAACATTTATTGATTAAGCACCTCCCATGTGGTGGGACCAGGGGTTAAAAATACAACAACTGAAACAGTCTCTATTCAAAGAGTATTAAAGGAAGACAGGGGACTCTAAGGATCAGTGGATTCCAGACCCCTGGGGCAGCCTATGCAAAGGCACTGAGGCAGAAGATAGAGAAGAAATAAGGGCAGGTTGGCTACATCTAAGTTTTTCCAGGTTAAAAGGAGAGGAAGAAGCATTAATCACTTACTTAAAAGCATTAATTAATCACTTACTAAGCACAAGGGGCTGTGCTAAAATATGAGATCCAATTAAAGAATACAAATCAATAAACATTTATTAAGCACTGACTAGGTGCTAGGCACTATGAGATGAACTGGGGATATGAATTACAAAAAAATAGTTCTTTCCATCAAGGAGCTTACCATCTAACACCATCTCACAGGGGAAGACAAAACATAAAATGTATGGGGGTAAAGGTGCAATGGGGATGCCTACTGGGCACAATGTCAGCAGCAAAGCTGCTGACAGAAAATAGTTAACCTGGAATGTTCTGAGAGCTCTATACAGAAAGGCTTTACCCTCCAAGCCTGCAAACAGAGAGGAAAGGCAACTGGGAGATTTAAAAATTTACAAAGAAAGGCAAAAACAAGGTCCCTGTCCTCAAGTAATTCACAATCTAACTGGGAGAAGAGGAGAGGGATTGGGAAGGAACAACACAGAAACCTGCAGACTGCAAAGTAGTAAAGTGGAGAGAGCACTAGCCCTGGAATCTGGAACATCTGAGTTCCAATGAAGTTCCAGATACTTAGTAGCTATGTGACCATAGATGCAGTTTGCCTCAATTTCCTCAATCATAAAATTTAATCTACTTAAACTGTACAGAGGCATGAGAGAGACAGACATACAGACAGAGACAGAGAGACAAAGAGACAGAGAGACAAAGAGACAGAGACAGAGACAGGGTCAGAGAGACAGCAAAACAGAGAAACAGAAATGAAGATGGAGAGAGAGGGAGGGAGGGAAGACATGGACACAGTTTGCCTCAGTTTCTTTGACTGTAAAAGGGGGATCCTAATAATACTTACGTCCTAATAATACTTACCCTAATAATACTTACTTGAAGATCAAGTAAGACAATATCTGTAAAGCATCTGCCATAGTAGTAACCAACCAAATGTGTAATTATTATGATGATTAATTACTGTTATTGATCAGTTATTTTCAGTTGTGTCTGACTCTTCATGCCCCCTTCTGGGGTTTTCTTAGCAAAGTCACTGGAGTGGTTTGCCATTTCCTTCTCCAGCTCATTTTACAGATGGAGAAACTAAGGTAAACAAGATGAAATGACTTTGCTCAGGGTCACACAGCTAGTTAAGTGTCTGAAGCCAAATTTGAAATCAGCAAGAGACTTCCTGGCACTCTATCAATTTTGCCATTTAGGTGCCCTTATTAATTATTATGCTCATGTGGAACATACAAGAGTAAGTTTAAAGGTGATCTTGAAGGAAGACATCTCCCACAGAAGCTGGGGTTTGAATTGATTCCTGAAGGAAGTAAAGAAGGCCAATGATGGCTCTTTATCACCAGTTTTAGATTTTCGTTGAGATCCACGAAGGTTGAATGTAACTTCAGGGCAATGCCATGAGACATGACCAGAATCTGGATTTTAAGAAGATGCCTATGACTCACCATCCCCATTTTCTGACAGGCTCCTACCACATTTGATCCATAGCTCAACTAGTACCCATTTGGCAAATCTGGAAATTTTCAGAACTCTTGCTTGCTTTGATATGTCGATTCAATTATTTCAATGGAGATCTCTCCTTTATTTGAATCAAGTTCCTTGAGGGCAGGGTCTTCTTATATGATTGTGTACCTGCCCCACCTTCTCTATCTGTCTTTGTTTCTGTCTGTCAGTCTCTATCTTGCTTTCTCTTTCTCTGTCTCTGTCTTGCTTTCTCTTTCTCTGTCTGTCTGTCTCTGTCTTACTTTCTCTTTCTGTTTGTCTCTGGCTCGCTTTCTCTTTCTTTGTCTCTGCCTCTGTCTTGCTTTCTCTGTCTCTCTGTCTCTGTCTCACTTTCTTTCTCTGTCTGTCTCTGTCTTACTTTCTCTTTCTCTGTCAGTCTGTCTTGCTTTCTCTTTGTCTCTGTCTCTGTCTCACTTTCTTTCTATGTCTGTCTCTGTCTCTGTCTCACTTTCTCTTTCTTTATGTCTTGCTTTTGCTTTCTGTCTCTGTCTCTTTCTCTGTCTCGCTTTCTCTCCCCCCTCCATGTGTGTGTATTATAGATTTATACATATATGGAGGCAGCTAGGTGATTTAGTGAACAAAGCACTGAACCTAGAGTCAAGAAGACCTAAGTGGTCAAATCTGGCCTTAGACACTTACTAGCTGGGTGATTCTGGGCAAGTCACTTAACATTTTGCTTTAATCCACTGGAGAAGGAAATGGCAAACCATTTCAGTATATCTGCCAAGGAAAAGCCATGGACAGTATTGGTATGCTATGGTCCATGGGGTCACATAGAGCCAGACATGATTGAACAACAAAAAATGTGTGTGTATCTTCCATTTGAGTATATGCATATACAAAACACACAAATAACATATATATCACACACATAATGATACATATAAAAATACCCTGGAGGGGAAGGTATTAGCAGTTGAGGGGCCATGGGTAAGGCCTCCTATATACAAAGGATCAAATTATAAATCTTAAGAAGTTCCCAGAGTCTCAGAGTGGTTAAAGTGATTTGCTCAGGGTCACAACACTCTTCTATTATTTCCCATAGAAACAAGATTACAGATGGTGGCTCCGTTTCCAAACTAACCCACAAAAGCCTGTGAAACCCATTAAGTGGTTCAAATCCAATTCAATCTGCAAACATGGGGAATCCATCGTTCCTCCAGGATGCTCCTAAGCCAACTAGTAATCAACTAATTACCAAGCATTGACTGAGTATCTCCTAATGGGCCAGACCCTGAGCTAAGCAGGAACTGATGCTGCCACTGCCAAAGTAGATGCCATCTTCCACAGGGAGGGATAGACCATATTAAGAGCCATATTCCAACCCGGAAACTTCCTCAACAGGGAGAGCTGGTTTTGAGTCACTAGGCCCATGACAACTTCTCAAGGCACACAGTTTAAAGTCTTCCTGCCATCTTATAGATTCAGTCTGTCTGCTCTAGCTCTGGGCACTCTTGGCACAGTCCTTATCAAGAAGTCCCTAAATGACTAAATCCTCTACACTGGGAGAAGGTAGGCAGGACCAGAGTTAAACAGCATGAAAGGAGGGAAAAAGGTCAGAAGAGAAAGGTAGTGACCCAGCACGGATACCCAGAAAGTAATGCCACATTTTCTTCTGTGGCTAGGAAACTGGCCGTGAAGAAAATTCCAGCAGAAAATTAAACTATGTGAACAAGGCAACAAAGTTGACATATTAGAGGCATGAGTTATTATATGGTTTTGTTTTTGTTTTTGTTTTTTTTTATCTTGGTGGGACAGGAGGGGAGTCATTACTCTATGCTCAAATTTCCTATTCCATCCTTTAAAATGAATAATAAAAGGAAACCCTAATGTCCTGCCAGTTGCATCTGACTATTATAAAGCAGTATGTGGGACTTGGAGCAGAAATGGAAAAACATTATTTTTTAGATTTAGTATTAAATTCAACCCTATGCCCTTGAGCCTAACCATCTTTTTTCAATTCAAAGCTTTGAGGTTTTTAGAAACAATATGAAGAGGAAGGAAAGGATGGAAAATTTAGCATGCCCATGTTCATGAATTTTCAGGCTAAGGATGCCTTCTATAACACTGGGAAGCATAAGGTGAGGCTACTTGTATCTATCAAGTTGAAAGACTTGGATTTCTACAGATAGTAACAACTTGAAACCCTCTATCCTTCTGCTTGGTATGGGGAAATTTATAATTCTTTTTTTTTATGGGGGGTTAAGTGAGTTGCCCAAGATCACATAGCTAAGAAGTTTCTGAGGCCAAAATCGAACAGAGGATCTTCCACCTCCAGACCTGCCTCTCTACCTACTGAGCCACCTAGCTGCCCTAAAATGAATATTTTTTAAAAGAAAGCAAATGTTTCTCTTTAGAAGTCAAGCAGCCCTTATAGACTCTCCAAAATTTTTTTTAAATGTCTATCAAATTTTAGCCCAAGAAACCCTTCTAAATTCTATGGCCTAAAGAATGCCATGATGTTCACATAAGTCTTGTCTTAATGCTGATTGATGACAAGAAGGTAAATGTTGGTTCTCAAGGGTTATGCCGGTAGAACACAAGATCTGGCAAGTTCTATCACATGAAAAAGGTTTTCAGTACAATTCTACAAACTGACAGTCCTTACAAACCACATCAGAGATCCAGAGACAAGATAAATACAGAAAGACTGATCACTAGCACAATGGCTGCTAGAATTTTTTGACCATGGTAACTCTACCTGTGAAACCAAGCCAAATACAAAATGGCCCTTGGTTCTGGGTAAATGTTCAGATGGCACATGTATTTGCAATTTACACAACTGGAGGGAGAATCTAAAGCACAGACTCTCAGAGTTTTGAGAGACTAAATAGCATCATGTACAACTTGAATCAATGCAATAAAAACATTTCTGAAAATAAAAAATGTGAATCCATTTAGGTCACTGTACTATGTCATTCTATTTAATTGATTTATATACAAATTAGAAAAGGGATTTGCTTTTGTTTTGTTCTTTTACTCAAGTACACTGCTTAGAATTTACTGAAGAGACTCCAAAAATGTAGCATTCTCATTTCTAGCACCATGCCTTTAATAACATCCTTCTCCCCATCCAAATTCTATCCGTCTTTTAAGACTCAAGCCTCACCTGCTACAGAAAGTCTTCCTTGACTGACTACTTGGACTCTCACTAATCTGCCTATTCTTTTCCTTTCATCCCATACACTCAAATCTACATTTTAACTACCAGAACAGGCAATGAACTCTGCCTTCTGGGCCAGTTAGCCTACTTTATTCTTCCTTAGTAGCCCCCACAGTACCTTACCTTTCTTTAAGTACACAGTATGAAGAGTCAATAAGTATTAATTAAATGCTTGCTATGTGCTAGGCATGGCGTTAGGAGTTGGATATACTAAGACAAAGAACGAAGCAATCTTTACTGACAAGAAGTCTAATTTTTATAGTTATTATTATTGGCTTTTATTTTCAAAGAAGTCTAATAATGTCACAATATTAAGAATGGATGTCTTGACTTGAATTCAATTTATCTGAAGCAGAATTGCATCACATCATCAGCTTCATTTTCTCTTCTAGAGTCATCAAAATACAGTGGCAAGACAAAAATCAGGATGACTGGGAAAGCCAAACAAGTACATATCTAAGTATATCCAGTATAAATACAAAGTAGTTGATTACAAGCTAGTTTGGGAGGGAGATCACTAATACTTGGGGGCGGGGAGAGCAGGAAAGGTTTCCTATAAAAATTTTAATTAATGTTTCACTGATTGATGTCTATTATTTATGCATTCCTTTTCTCTTTTGTCCAACAAAATAGTGTTGGCTATAGAAACATGGAAAATCTGTCCAAAGTTTTCCTATTTCCATCATCACAACACAACTGGGAATGATTGTCTTTTACTACAGTATCCCAAGAGTACCCAGATCAGGTCACATAATGATCTGCACTTAGTCCACATTCCATGAATGTTTTCTTGGACTATCTAGACTATTTCTTCAATTTCCAGGCAAGCCTCCATCTACATTAGCCAGATAACTGTATCTCCTCATCTTCTAAAATCTCCTGAGAAAACTCTTCAAGCTCCCTTAGTAATGTCTTCTAGTGTCTCAGAACTCCTACTGCCAAAAAGTTCTTCCAAATATAGTAAATTAATGTCACTAAAATGTTCCATTGAACTGAAATGTCCAGAAAACTGAAGCTTAGTGATTATTTCAGAAGTATATAAAACCGAAGCCTGCTCCTTTGTGGTTCAAAGTTTCTTTATTTTAACCTTTAAAGAAGAATCTTTTTAAAGTATATAAAGATTTCTTTTCTTGAAGTATAGTACAGTGAGCTTAATTTAGCTCTTCCTTATTTACTCAGGGTCATCATTATGAATATTAATAATTGTACTTAATTATAGTGAAGATGTAACCTTTTGGCTATGTATGTTATGTGGCCTCTGTCTTTATGAATTCCAAAATTCTTGAATTTGCTTTATAAAAGTAATCCATTATCCCCCCTTTTGTTACTTGCATATAGGGATCATTTCATTCTTTTTACTCATATCAACAGAACCTAGCTGAGCACATGGCACTTGGCCAGTAATTAATAAATATTCAATGACAGGTTTTTTTCTAGTAATCGAATTTGACAATGATTAAAAAAAAAAAAACCCTTACCACCTTCCATCTTAGAATTAGTACTGTGTATTGGTTCTGAGGCAGAAGAGTGATAAGAGCTAAGCAATGGGGATTCAGTGACTTGCCCAGGATCATACAGCTAGGCAGTGTCTGGAGGTCAGATTTGAGTCCAGGACCTCTCATTTCCAGGCCAGGGTGCTCTATCCACCAAGTCATCTAAGCTGCCCTCAATGGCTATTTTTAATACACCTACCTTAAGCAAAACTTCCCTGTTCCAGCTTGGAAAAATAACTACTTTATTCTTTAGAAGTCACAGAAAGAAAAATTAAATAGGTTCTAAGTGAAGGCAAGAACACCATTTATGAGTCCTGTGCAATAGTTAGTTAATACGTGGGATTTTTTTTAATCTACCTTGGCTTCATGGAGATTTTTTCAGCTTAATTCTTGGTTTTAAGCTATATGTTTAACTGGATTGAATAGATAGCTACTGGATAAATCAAGTATTACTGAATGCTGATAAGTGACCAAGGGGAGACCTTGAAACAAAACGTGAATTTTTCTTTCCATCACTAAACAGGGAAGGAAAAGTTGCCATTTCCTTAGGATATTTGGCTAAAACTACACTACCATGGCAACCATATTCTACCAACATAAAGCTTATACAATATGCTGCCATCAACTAAAAAACCCACTTGGGTGGGGCAGCTAGATGGTTCAGTGGATTGAGAGCTAGGCCCAGAGATGGGAGGTCCTGGGATCCAATCTGGCCTCAGACACTTCCTAACTGTGTGACCCTGGGCAAGTCACTTAACCATTCTCATTCTCCTACCTTGGAACTAATACACAGCATTGATTTTTGGATGGAAGGTAAAGGCTAAAAAAAAAAGCCTGATTCCTTTAAAACAATCAAATTCAAGTTAACAGAAATTGTCATGTTGAGAAAATATGAAACATCTTTTAAAGAAGATATTGCCTTCTAGAGATTTAAAAAAAAAAACCACAAACACAAAAACAAAACAAGCGATCATGTCTCTGTCCTATTAAACCTTCAAAAAACAGGCCCTAGAGGAAAGTAAAACATGTCAAAATGAATGATGTTTTATTTTGAAAAGTTAGAGCCTTATTCTTGCCCTGTGAAAATACTGAGAACAAAAAAAGGATTCTTAAACTCGTGTTTCTGTATTTGCTATTTCCTGACTAGAACTTTTAAAAATAAAACATGATTTTGGTTTTCAGTTAAAATGACTGAGGTATAATAGAGAACTTGTTTAAGAGGGAAGGCTATGTTTCCCATGGGACTCTGATCCTCATTGGGGAATCTGATGAAGACCCCAGGGTCTTCGGTGCCTGTGAATTTGCATGCTTTATGTTCAGGGAAATTGCCTTGGGAGTCTAACGCTGATGGCTAGAAAAAGGAGGCATGCACACATGAAAAGAGAAACTTCAAGGGGTTCCAAGTCATGTAGCTAACCAGGAATGAAACGATGGATGAACTAGAGGAGTGAGCTGCTGGCTGAGATACAAGAGTCATGGTCAGGGTCCACCAGTGTCTGAGGGAAAGCTACATACAGAGGCAGAGTGACAATTATGTGCTCTGACCAGCTGGTACTCAAGACTTTGACCTGTTTTTCCCAGTTAGTAAATAGGAACCCAAAAGAAAGATTCTTCCCCAGATCAGACTATCTTCCAGGAACAAGCAAGTGGGAGGATACTCATCCAGTAGTGGATGCTGAAAAATGTTTCCACTTTTTTACAAAAAAAGTTTCCATTTTATAATGAAACATTTGTAATGATTTCATGCTTTTGTTTCTCTAAGTTTCTATTAGCACTGTAGCCAACTGGATATTGAAACTTGAGTTACAACTTCAGAAAATCTCGATTCTTTCTAGGATGGGGGCTCAAGCCAAATGTAAGCTATTTGCCAAAGACTGTTATTGCTGACCGCATGGACTGATATCTTGATTCGTGCGTGAATTTGATTTAGGTGAGATAGAGCTGCACAAAGCTATTAGCCCGACTCTCTCTTCCAGAGTCACTGAAGTCCAGTGGCAAGACAAAAGTCACCAAAGATACCTCTACTTTATGAACCCAGTTCTCTGAGGGGCTACTGCTGGGTGGCCCAAAGGCAATAATACAATCTTCTAACCACTGTTTTCTACTGTAATTATTACTGAATTCTATAGAGCATTTCATATCATTCTTACCACCTCGTAAATTGGGAACTCTAGATAGGATCTCCATTTTATAGATAGGAAAACCAAAGCTTTCAGAAGTTACATGATGTGCCCAAGACCAAACAGATATTGTGTTAGAGCTAGGCTGTATATTCAGGTCTCTTGAATCTAAATCCTACTCTCTTTCCATTATACTGAGTATCAGATAGCTCTCAAACCCCCAAGGCTCCAAAGAAGCCTGTCTGGCCTGAGCAAGAAAAAGCCAAGAAATTCTCCCAGTCCCACCATCTGTCACTCTATAGTTAATGCCATCTTGCCTACCAAAAGCCTAAAGTACTTTCCAGTTTTTATGGCACTTTTATTGACACTATTTTCTCCTGGATTTCTACTCCAATTATATAATCAACTTGGATCTAATATATAAACTTAAACCTGGTATAAAGTCCTAATATAAGCCTGGTACTATCCATTCATTATGGCATTAGCTTTATTCTTCTCTTCTGTTGTCTATATTTCCCATCTGTGATTATTTGCCTGTCGTTGAGCATGAGCCTAAATGAGTACATTCAACAAATGCTTCTTTTAAAAAGGCCCCATGTTCAAGGCACTGTAAGGAATAAAAAGAAGATACAGTCTTTATTGTCATGTACCTTAACAGCCTCGTGGACTAAAGGAGAAATGGCAAGCTAAATTCAAGAGCAAATTTATAAAGTTATTATAATAGAAAGTAAAAGGCTCAAAGGATGCTGAAAAATTGTGTTCTCTGTATAAATAACTCTTTGTAGTTTAGAACAGTTCAACTTTATTAGGTAACAATGTATTTCTCTTTTACTTTAATATTTTTTCCCCAGGTGAAGATCTATCTTCTCTTCTCTCCTTCCCAACCTGCCTAAAACCTCAATGAGGAAACAAGAAAAAACAAAAGCCCTGTCCAAGCATTTCTAACCAGACTATGTCTAAAATGAAAAAAGCCCCAGTCTGCACTCACATCACCTCTCCCATCAGGAAGTGAGTAGGATGGGGGAAAAGCATTTCAATGTATCTTGAAATAAATATCCTTGAATAACGCCTCCTGAAAAAACTTGGGAAAAACTATCAGCTTCTTGTGGGCAAGGGCCACATATTGGTTGGTATATCAGAGTCCTTAATATGCTTTTGGGAAGTGGTAACCACTATTCACTGGGGGCAAACACCAAAAGTTAAAGATTGGAGGGATGGACAATACTTAATAGGGTAAATCAAAGATTCCAGGAAGACATCAGCCTCCATGGGCAAACACCTTTGGATGTCATAATGCCAAAGCTGAAATGTACCATCTGATAGCTTCCTATTGTTGTCTCATTCTCTGCATTCATATCCAGCTGGGCACAGAGAAAGCACTTGGATTTGCTTATTAACTGAGTCATACTCTCCTTCTCTCAAAGAATGAATCTTTGCCTATCTGGTGCTAAGGTCAATTAGTTCTTAACACTTAGCCTCACAGAAGCCTGATTAAGGGGGTGAGGAAGAGTAAGTAACCCTAGCCCCTAGGACAAAGAGACATTTTTTAGGAAAAGCCAACCCCTCCCTCCAAGATCGTTAAGATACCACGATGAAGTGCTAGAGATGAAAGGGACTCTAGCGATTATTATAATCAACTACACTTTACAGAGAATGGGACAGAGTCCCAGGCAAAGGAAGCAACTTGGCTGAAGTCACAGAGGAATACTTATCTCGAACCGAGACTGAGCCTTGGTGGCCAAATAGATCTAGAACCTAATAAACTCATAGAATATTAGAGCTGGAAGGGACCTTTGAAAATACTTCATCCAAACTCATTTTATAGGGTCTAAAACCTAGGTCTCTTGATTCCAAGCCTAGCAAATTTTTAATGGGACATCTGAAATGTGGCCTTATGAGATATAGCCAAATTATTCTAAAGAGCTGGCCACAGGAAGTTGGACCTTTATACGTTTCCTGGGTACCCTCTGGCCCCAAGCTCTTCTGTCCCAGGGAGGGTAGCCCAGAAGACTTCTAAATAAAACTTTTCTGAAATAAGATGAGATAGGGGTCTGGACAGTAGGTGGACCAGTCCACACACCAATGACCCCACCTTGCTCCTAATTCCATTTCTTGGCAGCCCAGGCCACCATTATAGTAGGAAAACTTTACACAGTTGGCCATCCTTCCCCAGGCCTAGGTGGGCTAGAATTCATGTCAGGGGTCTCTCAGACTATGCTTTCAATTCCCCTCATCTGGGAATTCCCTAGCACCAACTGTCAAAATCCCCTTCCCCAACCCCCATCCTCACTAGCTTGTCACTTTTGCTTAAAAAGATGTATTAAGTACTCTCTAAATTCCTTGCTCTGGTACAAACTCCCATCCTGGGGCAAAGATCTCATCAGCCCAAACCTCGCACCACTACACCAGTTCTGGCTCTGAGGCTAGGCAAAGAATAAACACTCAGTAGATGTTTAACATCTAATGTCATTCAGTAAACATTTGTAACAACCTAAGCAAAAGTGACATTTTAATGAACAAATGCATCTTTTATTTACAGCAAAGGTCCCAGGCAAAGTGCCATTTCAAATATGTATTTCTAATTAAAAGGTAGAGTTGCAAAATAAATGTAATGCATAATGCTGCTGATCAGACACAATTTCTGATTTGGCCAATGGTTTATGCCAGTTGAATTCATCATAAAAACTTCATGCTATAAAATTACCTCCAGTTAGCATGTTTCAGATACTTTTCAGACTGTATGTACTGTATGTATGTATGTAATGTATGTATGCAATGAAGGCTTTTTTCCTGCTACTAATTTATACAGAAGAAATAACTTATGGGGGGAAAAGTCAGTCAGTTCTAGAATTTTCTTTCTACTTTATTTTGAACCTGAAACTGCCTCTGAATAAATCTGCCTTCTGAAGCTTCTGTGATTCTAAGGTCAGGCAGGCAGAAAGAGAATACCTCGGCTTTCCTGGGTTCACAAAGATACAAAGAAATCTGATGCGCAACTAATGCTCAAATTTGAGATGCTACCACCAAGGCAGAGCTATTCAGAATTTAATCAAGTCTGTTGAGTCTGGGAAGGATGGATAATAGGCAGCCAGATGGACAAGATTTGCATTCAGAAAAGCTACCCAGGAAGAGCCAAATAAACGTGCTTGAGAACACTGCCATCAGAGACTGGCTGTGGTTTAATAAAACTTGAATTAAGCCAATCACAGAAACAAAGATTGTTTAAACAGTCCATTTCATTTCAAAACTCAAGTCAATAATAAGGCAATTAGTCTAGCAGGAGGGATTCCTCTTCCTGAGCATTTCTGTTCCATATGACTGCTAGAAAAGCAGTGGGACCACAGTGAATAGAAGAAAACAAGAAGAACTGAGTTCAAGGCAGTGTAGGACTCTGGATAAGTCACTGAAATTCGAGGTTTAGCCAGTAACTCTCTAAGATTTGAAGTTACTGCTAGTTAGAATCTATAATAGGAGTTGGAGTTCTCCACACTGATAATGATACCTAATCATAGCTTTAAGGTTTACAGAGTTTTATATATATCGTCTTATTTGAACTTCTCAACAATCCTGTGAGGTAGATCATTATTTATTATTCCCATTTTACAGATGAGGAGATCGAGATTAAGAAAGACTGTCACTCTGCTTACTGTTATACAACTACTCAATCTTGATGGTGGGATTTGAACCCAGATATTTCAGACTCCTAAGTCCTGTACTCTTTTCCTTTCCAGGATGAAATCAGAGATCCAGCCCCTCTAAATTTCATCTCTTTATATGACTCCTTTCCCCCAGCAAAATGCTAAATCGCTACTACTGGTCATTCAACTCTGAGTCAGGTCATACTATACTTGATGGGATGTTTTTATTAATGAGGAAAATATATATCCTCTTCATAGGGATTGTCTTATTCTCTGCACTCATGTCCGTGGCACCTAGCACAGTGCTGGGCACAAAGCAAATGCTTATATTTGCTTATTGACTGAGTCATACCTCTCTCCTCTTCTCAAAGACCATAAGTTTATAATTTATAATTTATAATTAGTTTATAATTCTTCACCAAACTCAAAAATGAGAATAATCAGTTAATCAACCAATAAATATGTAATAAGGGTCTACTATGTGCTAGTGTATGTATTCCCAGTCTAATCACTAGGGACACACACACAAAAGCAAATGACAGTCCCTCACCTCAAGGAGCTTATACACTTTTGGAGGTAGAAGAAGCAAGTAATAAATAATTATCTATTGTTTTTTTTTACTATTGGTTTACCTTTTACTGTTATTACCATTTCCAATAGTTATTACTATTATTAGCTTACTAACTGTTATTGTCATTTACCATTAAAAACCAAAGATCAGCTTTGCCTCAAAATAACAAGATGTTTGCATTTTTAATTAAAAATGATTATTATTTCCTCTTTACTCCTATAAAAAGAAAAACACCTATTTTTCTGAGTAAATTAATTAATCTAAAACCTGTAAACTTCTATAGAATCATCAGTTTTCTGGTCTGTTAACCAAGAAAATGACTAGTGTCCAACAAAATGGCAGTGTGTGAATACTATGTCAAATGACATATGGTCATTGGCCAAAAGCAGAGAATGGATGGTAGGAAGCCCATAAACCTGAATCACTCAGAAAGTACTCAGGGCCAAGACTTTCCCAGAAGCCTCCAGAGCTTCAAGTAGGCATAGATTTTGGGGGTGCTTTCTCTATAGTCTTCTCCAAATATTCCTCATCTTTCATGGGTGATTCCAGACCTAAATAATTCTTCTTTCATCTCCTTTTTGTTGATATCTATGTGTCCAGAGAAATCCTTCTTTTCTGCTGGCTGGAAGGGTAGCTTTCTTGGGAAGAGGCATCTTGCTGTTCATTTATTCATTTTTTTATGTATCCTTTGGCTAATCTGGAAAATATGGAATTATACTTTTGGAAAATATTGTTTCTTATGAGAGTATATTGCCTTAATATCCAAAGGAATCTAGGACCAGCAATATAGTCCCTTCCATTTTGTAAATCTGGCCACGCAATGTTAGGCTATCATAAAAATAGGAAACAGTACTGGTTGTCAGGCATAAGGACACAGACAAAGATGTAATCAGCCTTCACAGTGATTCAGGACATCGACTGATAAGGGAGACTGGGGGTGGGGTGAGAGAATAGTGTTTTATTCCATAATTAGAAATATTCAGGAAAGGTTTAACTAAAAATATGAAAATTCAATAGAGTTGTTATAGCTAGTGAGTGAATATATCACCTGTCATTTTGATGTCTTCATTCTCAAACTAAGCAGTCAATGAGACCCACAGGAAACTCTTGTTGGGGACGGGGATTATTTTAAATGTACCATTCAAAAACATTTATCTTTCCTTTTGGAAGATAAAGGCTATACTGCCCTCTACCCTTTCCCCACTTAGAGAGGCAGCATCTCTTCCTTACTGCTCAGAATCCTTCTGAAAAACATATAGTAAGAAAACCAAAATCATGCTTGCTTATATACAAAGAGCCCGGTGCTGGGCGAATAATAGTCCTTCATAAATATATTTTATTGACGAGGTCCACATCTCTTTTTGTTATCTTCCTCCCTCATAAGAAAAATGTCAGCCTAAACTATATCTTGGGGCCAGTTGGAATTCATCTCATTCATTAATATAGCTGTTTCTATAACAAATCACCTCCTCACCCATTCATTTAACAAACTCATTTAGATGATCGCTTATTGTCTGACTGGGGTTGAGGGGAGGGACTAACCCCAGCAAAGAGATGTTCTTAAAAAGGAGCACTTTTAATATAAAATAAGCCATATATACATAATTCTGGATATGGGTGGCTTTAAAATCAAGGGACAGGAAGAAAAAGAAGTGAAAAAAATATACTATCCCTCTCCAAGTTTCAAATATGTGAGGGAACATGGGTGTGGAACAAGTATACAAGATCAGCGAGAACTGATGACCGGTATTGGGGAACTAGTTTTTACCCTTTTGTTTTTAGATATTTTATCTATTTCTACAAGGAATTAACACTAGAGAGACAAAAGAAAAGGGATATATTCAGAAATTAAAGTGACAGGGGCAGCTAGGTGGCTCAGTAGATTAAGAGCCAGACCCAGATGTGGAAGGTCCTGGGTTCAAATCTAACCTCATATTTTTTTTCTCTAGCTGTGTTACTCTGGGCAAGTCACTTAATCCTCACTGTGTAGCCTGTACCACTCTTCTTCCTTGGAACCAATCCTCAGTAAGAATTTTTTAATTAAAAAAAAGAAATTAAGATGATATAAGAACAGAGGATGATAATAATATAAAGGGAGAGCCAACATAGAATTGACAGATAGCACAGTGGCTAGAACACTGAATCTGAAGCCTGGAAGATCAGAGTTCAAATCTAGCCTCTGACGCATACAAGCTATGTGACTCTAAATAAGTAATTTAACCTCAGTTTCCTCATTTGGGAAATGGTGATGACAATAGCACCTACCTCACAGAGTTGCTATGAGATTCAAATGAGTTAATATAATTTGTACAGTGCTTTAAAAACCCTAAAACGCCATGTGAATTGTAGTTGCTGCTGCTGCTGCTACTGCCATCACCATCTTGAGATTTATCCTCACCAGTTCAATACCAGAGATGAACTGCATCTCAACAAGTTTCAACTCTACCCCTTCTTCCCAAGCTTGGCCCTAGTGAAATATAATGGACTATGCTACAATCCAGGCATTTACCCCATCAGGGAAAAAAAGTGTTTGAGACTAAATACTCTCAGGCTTGTTGTATATGAAACCCCACAATTTACACAATTTATTAGTTCTTTTTCTGATTCTACCACTTGCATGATTCAGCCTTCTACTTCCTTGCTAAAGAAATCTTCCTAGTAAAAAGAATATTTAGACCTGATTTTCTTCCCTCTGTTGAACCACATCTATTCAATGAATTTTACAGTCCATTAAAGGTAATCAGCATGCCACTAAAACTACAATTAACCCACTTGGGCAGGCAGCTCCTGCTGGCCTCAAAATTTATTTTCTACTTTTGCACATTTGGGTATATGATCTGCTAGCTGCCTCCTACATTTTGAAGATCATATAAATTCAGCAATGAACAATTAGCAACTCACGAAATTCCTATTCTTTGTCACATGCAACCCCTACAGGCTCAAGTAAATAATGGCAGAAGCCAGAAAATGTTTGAACTAGAAGATTTCAAGATCCAAAAAGAATTTAAGAGGCTACAAAAAGGAGCCAAATCTAATGAGTCAAAATATGGATTTAATAAATTTGTAATGAGAATAAATAAATGTAAAGAAACGGTATGGGATCAATGGAGAAAAAGGTGGTCTCCAAGCCAGGAAAATCTAGTTCAAATCCCATCTCGGTCACCTAATAGCAGCAGGCAAGTTATTTCATGTCCTAATACTCCAACAAACTACATAAGATTATTAAGTGCAAAGCCAATGCTGACCTTCTAAACCAATGAACTCACAGTTATGATAATCCTGATGGTATGAGGATCTGAAGCTGGTTAAAGTGGGGTGAATCCTAAGTGAGATACTTAAATTGTAGTAGTGAATCTCAAAGGACCCCCAAAGCAGTAGTTGTTATTAAATTGTGGTGAATATGCTGGACCTAAACTCCAGATATGACAGTGTCCCAGAGTAGCCAGCCAGACAAGGAATCTGCTGTTAGAATTATATAGATATCTTGCCTAACTGACACTCTGGCCTATGATGGATAACACTTAGTTAACTTTGAATTAACTCTGCCTTGAATGATATAATTCACCTCTTCTCTTCTAATATCCCAAGGTTGTAATTACCGAGCCCTAGGATTATAGATGAAGGCAAGTCTATGGGAAGTTTGAAGATTTTTTGCTAACAGGCTTAGGGAAGGGAAGCAGGGTAATGGCTGGGAAGAAGGGAAACAGGAAGTCCTTAATTAACTAAGGCTAATGATCTTGTAGATGATTTCTGGATTGATGTTAATCAGGTTTGACAGATGCCAGTGTGGTTGGGTCAGACTGGCCTCAACCTAAATCAAAGTTACTCTGCTGATAAGATGTTGGTGTTTCTTCTTGATGGTTAGTTCAGGATCTGGTTAGTTCAGGATCAGGTCAATTCAGGATCAGGGGCCGATGAAATTGATTGGTACAGGTTGTAGTTTGAATAAGCTCACCTATGGCTTACCCACCACCCAAGCCACCCTCTCCAATCCCAATCTCAAAAATGAGATCTCAGTTCAAATCTTCCCTTTTTTACCTGAGCCTCAACTACCTTGGCACCTGCCAGCTCCTGCCAGGCTCGGTTTATTCTATATTCTAAGCAGGTAACTGTCCATCATCCTGACTTCAATATGGCTGTATAATTTATCATTACACAGGGTCCACTCCCTACCCCTAATAAAGGGAATACTACTACTCCATAAGAAATGACCAACAGGTGAATTTTTAAAGAACATGGAAAGACCTACATGAATTTAAGGAGATTGAAAAAAAGCAGAACCAAGAGAACATTATGTACATAGTAAGGGAAATATTGTTTGAAGAATGACTTCTGTATGTCCACCTCCAGAGAAAGAACTGATCAATAAAAATGATCAAAACATAAATTTTTTTAATTAAAAGGCTTACCTTCTGTCTTTGAATCAACACTAAGTGTCAATTCTGAGGCAAAAGAGTGGTAAGGGCTAGGCAACTGGGGTTAAATGACTTTCCCAGAGTCACATAGCTAAGAAGGGTCTGAGATCAGATCTGAATCCAGGACCTCTCATTTCAAAGCCTGGCTCTCGATCTACTAAGCTGCACCAAGGCATAGTTTATATATCTATATCTATATCTACCTATCTATCTATCATCTGTCATCTATCTATCTGTATATCTGTATGTATCTTATATTATATATGTATATATATTACACACACACATACATATATATATATATATATATAAAAATAATGCCTTTTCTAATGGGGGAGGCTAAAGGGAGGGAACTACCTGGGTATTTTAATGTAACAAGTAAATAAATAAATACATTTAGCTTAATTTTTTTAAACTCTGCATTTGGATTGAAAAAAGTCTCTTTCACACCTACAGAAAAGAGGAGTTCCTATGGAAAAAATCTGGACATTTTAGGAGCCTATTGGCTCTCCAACTCATCAGGGTGACATGGAAGGCAAAAGAAGTTAATGCCATGTCCTAGGCTGTATATATATGTGACTCTAGCCCTTCCTCAGGCCCTTGTCCAGTAAGCCGTCCCTTGCTTTCAAAGAAATATAACATCCATAGTTCTGCTTCACTTAAACTGTGACAAGAGTAATAACAGTTAATATTTACATAACAATTTTAAGGTTTGCAAAGTGCTTTAGAAATATCATTTCATTGTATCCTCACGGCAACTCTGAGTCAGGTGCTATTATTATCCTCATTTTACAGATGAGGAAACTGAGGCAGACAGCAATTAAGTAACTTGCCCAGGATCACACAGTTAGAATGTATCTAAAATACATTTGAACTCAGGTCCTGACCCCAGGTCCAACACTCTCTTTACTACTCCACCTAGCGATCTCTGATGTAAAATAATCCTCCTGATTTGGACCATCCAACAGTGGAGCAGGTTAACTTAGAAGGGAAAGAATTCCTCTCACTAGACATCCCCACAAAAAGGCTACATTCTTGGGTACAGGTTGGCCAGATGGGCCCCTTCCTACTCTGAGACCCTCTATTATTTGGTGAAGGATCCTTTGGAAAAAATATATATAATTTTAAAAAAATTAAGTTATCTTTTAATTCAGTGTTCACTCACTTAATGGTTTTACATAATTTCATTTCTTTTGTTTTAATCCTTAATTTCTGTCTCAGTAATAACTCTAAGACAGAAGGGCAAGAGGCTAGGACAAATAAGGTTAATAGACTTGCCCAAGGTCAGACAGTTAGGAAGCGACCTGGAAGCTCTTTATACTTTCATTTCTTATGAACCAAATCAAAGTTTTTTCTTGAAACTTGGGCAGAATATAACTGAATATGTAGGTCATTCCCTGATCAAATACACTTAATAGATCCCTAGGATCATAGAATGGTGGGCTATAACTGAGGATAACTCTTGTTGGGGAGAGTAGAGTTAGATGTTAATTACTACAATGTCTTGTCTCCAACATGCCTGGAAGGGAGGGAAGAAGGGAGGGAGGGAAGAAGGAAGGAAGGGAGGGAGGAAGGAAGGAAGGAAGGAAGGAAGGAAGGAAGGAAGGAAGGAATGGAGGG
>NC_058134.1:76724878-76736201 GCF_016433145.1 Gracilinanus agilis | reverse complement strand
AGAGAGAGAGAGAGAGAGAGAGAGAGAGAGAGAGAGAGAGAGAGAGAGAGAGAAGAAAGGAAAAAAGAAAGGGAAAAAAACTTTAAAATTCCAACCCAAAGGTCAAAGAATTTCAGCTAGTGATGCTGAAAAACTTGGTACATTTTTTTCAAAGTAGTTGGTAGAAAACTAATACTAGGTAATGGGTAAAACAAACATTAAAAATTAAACAAGCAAAGGTTAAATCTATTTACCTATGAATAAGAATTCTGTTTCACTCCAAGATAAGTAGGGCTATGCTTGGTTGAAAGGATATGGAAACATTATCACTACCAATCTAATCTGAACTAAAGGGCTATTCTGAAGTCTAGAAGGCAGAAAAAAAAAAAGCCCACAATTCTTCTGTTAAGTATACTGACCTGAAAGTGTACAGGAGGAGCCACAGCAGGTTCAGTTATGGAAAAAAAAATTTTTTAATAACATTGAGGAATCTCTTCCATTCCCTCTGAGTTTTTAAAGTGAAACGACCAACAGTTTTGTTAAATAAAGATATGATTCCAATGGGAAAGCTAATGCTGCTTTCTTGAATATGCAAAAATATAATATACCATCTTTTCTACAGAACACAATGGGACAATATCACCCGTTTCATTCTTCTCCCACAGAGATTCATTCACAAACTAAAAAGGAGAAAATTATCAACTAGAGGAAGACAAAATATTTGTTTGAGCTCAACTACTTACCATCTAGCAGGGCACAGTAGGTTAAGTACCAGACCTGGAGCCAGGAAAATGCAGCTTCCTGAGTTCAAATATGGCTTCAGACACTTATTAGCTGTGTGACCCTGGGCAAGTCATTTAACCCTGTTTGCCTGTTTCTTCATCTATAAAACGGGATGGAGAAAGAAATTGCAAACCACTCCAGTATCTTTCCAAAAAAAAAAAAAAAAAAACCAAAGAGGGTCACAGAGTTGGACATGACTAAAACAACTGAACACCAAATTACTATCTAAGCCATTAAGTCAAAAGGTGAAGGGAATGCCTTATTAATTACCTAAAGCCTTAAAAATTTTAAAATAAATCAAAAAAGGAAAGCAGATTCACTAACATTATAGCCCAAAGGTCCTAAAATGTCTGTCAGTGAACCACAAAGAGAAAGGTATTTGAGCCATCATGAGTAGAAGGGACTATAAACTCTTAAGCTCATTTCTTCCCAATTTCTAGTTAGGCAACTAGTTCTAAGACTTTTATTTACTAATTTAATAGTTTAGAAGAATTCCATTTAACATACATTTACTAAGCACCTACTATGTGCTCTGTGCTGGGGAAAAAAGGTACACTTGCTGCTATTAAGAAGCTGGGAAGGGGCAGTTGGGTATGGGTAGCTCAGTGGATTGAGAGTCAGGCCTGGAGACGGGAGGTCCTGGGTTCAAGTCTGACCTCGGACACTTTCCAGCTGTGTGACACTGGGCAAGTCACTTGACCCCCATTGCCCACCCTTACCACTCTTCCACCTATGAGCCAATGCATAGAGGTTAAGGGTTAAAAAAAAAAAGAAGCTGGGAGGTCTAACTAAAGGAATATTGTATACATGCCACTTTGATATAAGGAAGAAAGTCATAAATGAAAATGAGAGGTCTAGGTAGGGTGCTGGGAAGAATTTGGGAAGGAAGAGGTCATTTTCAGTACATAAATCTGGCAGATCAGGTAGTACAATGGATAGAGTCTTAAGACTACGGTCAAATCCAGATTCAAACACTTATGAGTTGGGTGGCTCTGGGAAAGTAATTTAACTTCTGTTCATCTCTGTTTTCTCAACTGTAAAATAGGGATAAATAATAGTCCCTACCTCCCAGGGTTTTGTGAGGATCAAATGAGATAATAATTGCAAAATGCTTACCACAGTGCCTGCTACATAATAGATACTATATAAATATTAGCTACTTGATATTTTCATTATATTGCTTCAGTGAATCTGAAAAATATACTATTTGAGTTTAGTCAAAAGTCATTGATCAAAGATTTATTAAACTCCTACTATGTGCCAGGCATTGAACTGGGCATTGTACCTTGAAGGCTAACTTGGGCCTTAAAGCCAAAGAAGGTATTTTAAAGAAAAAGATGGAAGAAAGTTATGCAGATGATTTATAAGGGACAGCATAAGCAGCAACACAAAAATACATGATAAAAACAAAAGAGGCATATTCTAGTTTGGCTCCAAGGTAGAGTCCATGAGGAGATAAAGTATGAGATTAGAGTGGCCAGGTAGATGCAGCCAGACCGTAAAGGGGGTCACCAAATGACAGGATGAGTTTATATTTTTAAGGATGGAAAGGTAAGCTATTGAAGGTCTTTGAATAGAGGAATGAAGTGAAGAAGGCAATGCTTTAGTGATGTATGGCAGGGAGCTCCATGAAGGATCATACGGATGCTGGCAGCACTTAAGGAAAGTTAAGTTAAGATTAATTATTTTTTTAATTATTATTAATTATTTTAATTAAATTAATTTTAATTTAATAACAAATTTATATGATTTCTGTATAATAAATAATAGAATATATAAAGTAAATTTAAATAAATTTAATTTAAAACATAATAATTAATCAAAATTAAGATGAGAAAAGGAAACCTACAAAGGTAGTCACTCTAACAGTCAGGAGATACTAGGGGGGAAAACCATGAAAACTCACTGGATGGGAGAAAGAATAAAAGAAAAATGACTCAGGTTTGAACCTAGGGTAACAAGGAAGATGATGGCATCAATAATAGAAACTTAAGAGAAGATGGAAAAGTTTGGGGGATTGCAGTTTTGGAAAATCTTGAGCTGGTTAGATATCTAGGCAGAGAGGTAGAAAGAGCCCCGATCTTCTCAGGGGGGTCTGGGTTTCTATTCTTTATGTGTAACTCTGGGAAAATCACTTTTAATCTCTAGTGTTCTCATCTGCAAATGGATATGACACCATTTTACTATTTATTTTGCAGGCCTGTTTTTAGGAAATTTATTTTTTACATTTAAGTACTTGAGATGTAAATTATAAACTAAAGAATTTAAGGTTGTAATGGGACTTTCAAGGAGAAAGTCAGTGGAAAAATCCAAATGGTTTTTGAACTTTTACAGGAGGTTAAAGGTGGAGAGAGAAAGATATCAGAATATAATTGCAAAGAGGTCCTTGGGTGCTAATTGGAACCATGGAAATGGATGAAATCACCAAACACCATAATTCTCTTTGCTGAATTCACGCAGCAAGGAGAAAATAAAGAGACCACAGACAAATAGAACATTGGGAAATACCCAGATGTATGAGGTAGAAAGGCAGCTAGGTGGTCCAGTGGATAACGTATAGCCAGGCCCAAAGTCTGGAAGACCCCTTTCCTGAGTCCAAATATGGCCTCAGAAACTTACCAAACAGGGCAAGTCACTTAACCTTGCTTACCTCAGTTTCCTCATCTGTAAAATGAGCTGGAGAAGGAAATGGCAAACCATTCCAAAATGTTTGCCAAGAAAACCCCAACAAACAGTCAGAAAAGACTAGAAATGACTAAATAATGTAGGAGAACTATAAAGGGAAAGAGAAGATGTAGGAAAATAATTAAATTGCAATGCTGTAGAGTGCCATACAGAAGGAATCAAATAGTCAAATAATGCAGAGGCTAAGTGAGTGTAGCGTTAAAGGTGTGATCATTAAAGCAGGCAACTAAAAATAGAACAGATGTGAAGATTTACAAGACTTAAGAAAATTAAAAAAACTTTGAGAACACTGTGTTCAAAGGGCCATCAACATAGATAACTAAAACTACAGGCATCCAGGTAAAGGTGGAAGGCACTGCCAATCACACAAATAGAAACAAAAAGACTTATAAGAAGTTGGTAGACAGCAGTGACAAAACTGGAGAAAGGATGATAACATAATAAGATGGTATTAACATTTAAGAAGAGGCTGCCAAATGTTGATGGGTCTAGAAGTGTACACGGGAACTAAAAAGAATGTCAATTTAACCTCCAGGTCCTAGAAGAGATGGCATGGGAATTTGAATAGGAAAGAATCTCGAGTTTGAAATTTCCTGGGGATAGCCAAGGTTCCATCAATTCCAGAAGGTGTAAGTATAAAAGAGGGGGAGTCTGTTATAAATGAAACAGAAATTGCAAAGGGCTCAGTGGAAGGGGTAAGTTATACAGCCCAGGGACGAGGCAAAGGCTCAGAGGATGGGAGCTGAAACAAAACGAATGACAAGAATTATACAAATAAGAAATTCAAAAGTGAGGCAGAGAAGAATTAGATGATTTAAAGGATGGAAAATACTGGTGTCAGCCAAGTGGAAATGGTTAATAGAAGAGCTATTAGCTCTTTAGCATTTTGGTGCAAAGGTCTGTGTAAACCCCTTGATGTAATTAATATTCCTGGAGTAATTCATTTCTACTTTTTAAGAAGCCCTTGTCACCATGTCCAATTTTGTGTGACTCAACAGTAGTGCTACCCAAAGGGTGGATAGATTAGGGCTCCGAGAAACTAGTTTTTCACCCATGTAGACTTTTTCGGGGCTTCAAATGAAAGCTATTTTTTCCTGATTTACAACTTCAGTTAAGCACAATTAAGCACCCCAGATATGGTCCACAGCGACAGCCAAAGATATTAAAAATTAAAACCACCCAAGCTTTGCTTGGAGGAGAAAAAAATGTATTATTCTCCCTTTTATCTGGAAGGCATTTCAGTACGGTAGAGTTCTTATATCAAAAGATATTATTAATTCACTGATGTTTCAGAAGTCAAGAAAGGAGATGGAAAATTACTGGCCCATTTTGGGACTGCTGGAGTTCATGACATTCTCATTTTTTGTATGGTATAACGGCAAGAAGGCAGGTAGTGGCATAGTGGATAGAGTGCCAGGCCTGAAGTCAAGAAGCCTTGGCTTCCTGAGTTCAAATCTGGCTTCAGACACTTACTAGCTGTATGACCTTGGTCAAGACATTTCATTTCTGGATTATACTTTCTTCATCTATAAAATTAGGAAGTTGGACTGGATGGCCTTTAAGGTGACTTAACAAGTCTTAAGTCTATCATTTTTAACATTCTGCTATTACTTTTATCATTATAATATATCTTTAAATATTACTAAAAATTTTGTGAGCTAGGATTTTAAAACAATATGATTTCTTGGATTTCTGAAACATCTTTAATTTTATAATTCTATAAATTACTTTTAATTTTTTTAAACTATTTTAATAGGCTTCCTATAATTTTGACTTCAACACAACTTTTTTTATGCCCTAGATCATACCCTGTATTAGTCATACGAAACTGTCAAACCGGACCCATAATCAGGGGCTTTACTAGAAATGAAAAGAGAGAGATAAATTGCATAAGAACCTCAAATGTCAATGATACATTCACAATTAATGTGAAAATTTTAAAACTTCAAGGAATTAAAATGTAAGGACTGAAGTGGGGGATTGAGTGGGGGGGGGAGAAAAGGAATGAGCCAGATGAAGAGACTGCAAATTTCTGGACCTCCACTACCTCATAATAACTAGGGAACGGCATGAATGTCCAACTCTGCTCTGTCTGGGAAAAAAAAAAAAAAAAAAACTTTGCTCAAGATACTTCCTTCCTCCATTCCTGAGGCTCTCACAATCACTAAATGCATACAGCAGTACAAATACCAGCCACCTCTAAAGTTAAGGTGGAAGGACAAAGGGGCAAAGGGAAAAGATGAACTATCATCAATCAACTTGCAATCCTTCATATAAATTAGTTTAATTAATCTGTTAAGCTACAACTATTGATAGTAAGTAATAGTTCCAGTTACTAGCTGATTGAATAACAGTATTTTAAGTATCAACAATGAATAATCATAGGATTAAGGAAAGTAGATCATTAAAAAATAAATAATCATAGAAGTAGAATCATATGCAGTACAGCCTTCATGCTCTCTGTCTGGACTATTATAGTAGTTTTCTGAGTGATCTTCTACCCTCAACTCTCCAAACCACCCTTGGCATAGCAGTTAATACAATCTTCCTAATGTATGGGTCTGTCTATATTATTTCCTTCCTCAGAATCCTTTCCCCTGTTATCTACTAGATAAAAATATATACTCCTTAACTTAGAATTTAAGATCCTCTACCATCTGCCTCAAACCTACACTTCCAATCTCATTTCATGCTGTTGTTTGGTCATTTCAGTCATGTCTGACTCTTCATGGTGTTTTCTTGGCAAAGATACTAGAGTGTGGTTGTCATGTCCTTCTCCAGCTCATTTTATGGATGAGGAAACTGAGGCAAACAGGAATAAATGACTTGCCCCAGCTTGTAAGAATGTGAGATCAGGAAAGGTATCACTTTTCATCTGTGTTTTCACAGCCCCTAGATTCAGCACCCAGGACTCGGGGACCAGAGAATGTTTGTTGAAATAAGCATCCCTTGTGCTCAATTGCACAAAAAACAAAACGACTGATAAAATGAACTACTTTACGAGAACTACTATCCAGCCTCATCATTTACAACAGAGCTTTATGGTGAATGGATAAAAAGGCAACTTGGCAGAGCAGGAGAAAACAAGCCTTGAAGTCAGATAAAGGCAAGTTCAAGCCCAGCCCCTAGCGCATCCTAGTTAAATGGCCAAGAGCAAGATAAGTAATCTCTCAGTGTCAAAGAGGAAACTCTTCACAGAGCAATTTGATGATGAATTGCTCATCTGTATTTTGCAGGAGGCATTTCCACACCAGAAGTCCCCTCTGCTGATAAAACCTGAGCTTCAGATTAATGTAGGTTAAAATGGTGAAGCACTGTCCATTTTCAGTTACACAGGGGTTGATTATTGAGTGGGTGGGCCAAATCTCTGACTTTCATTTCATTCTCTTGCTCACATCTGGGAGAGGAAAGCCAGTTCCAACTGTTCACTTTGGATTTTGCCAGCCAGGGGGTGCAAGGATGGAGTTCTGGACTTGGATCTGGGATGAACCTGGGCAGGCAGCTTAATCGCTCTCATCCTCAGTTCCCACTTCTGTAAAATAGGGATAATAATAGCATCTGCCTTACAGGTTTGTGAGGATCAAATGAGATTGTATTTTGGAAGCCTTAAAGTGCTATATAAATGTTAGCTATTATTTTTCCCATAGCAAAATTTTTGGGAAATGTTTTTCCCATGTTTTTGCCATAGAAACAAGTGTGAAATCATTGGCTAAAATCACTGATCAGGGAAGGGGATGGTAAAAGATAAACAATTAAAGGCAGCTACTACGTGCACCGCTCAGTGGGTAGAGAGCCAGGCCTGGATATGGAAGGTCCTGGGTTCAAATCTAGCCTCGACTGTCTAGTACTTATTGCCCTTCTGCCTTGGAACTAATAGTTAGTATTGATTCAAAGACAGAAGGTTAGGATTTTTTTTTAAAAAGTAATTATACTGACTTCCCAAGGATACTAAAGAACAAATATTTCTTGCTCTCAGCATAGTTAATGTTCAGTTGACTCAATTATCATAATGACATTTGATAGACAAAAATTAGCTATCAACAAATTTATAAAATCAGGGAATGGGTTCAACATACATTACCTCGTGCCTTGTTTTACATATTTTTTCCAGGTTCCCTCGTTTGTGTGCTCCAGTAAGTATTCTCCCTTTGCTTAATAACTATTCCATTTTGAATTGTTGCCTTTACTACTGGCTTCCACAAAGAGCTGGAAATAGTACCTGAGCAGCCAAAGAGAGTTGCGTGTTATCCTTGTAGAGAATATAGAGGAGGATGGAAGAGAAGCTGACCTTTAGTCTTGCATTTGTCACTAGCTGCTGGACATCTCCATCATCACTTCTAGCTTATCATAACCATCCCTCCCTACTTTCCCACCAAAAAAAATCACTTTCCCTTCGGATTTTCCTATTTCTCTCAAGAGTAGCACCTCTCTTCCCAGTCTTGAGCTTTGGAATCATTTTTAGTCAGGTATGGGTTGGACTAGATGACCCTCTACCATTCTACAAGTCCTCTCTTCTTTCCGTTATGGCAATTTGTTCCCCAAATACCTCCCCAATCCAATCAATCACCACCAAATTCAATCTGTTTTTCCTTCACAACCATTTCTTCTAACCATACCTTACTTTCCATTCTCACTATCACTGCCTTAGGAGGGATGTTTACCACCGTAATCTTGGACTGTTACCTCTGTCTCTCTTAACTGTTCGTTGGCTCTAATTTCTCTTTTTTATTTAATTCCATCCTACACAACACAGCTAGACTGCTATTCCTAAAATACTACCTGAAAAAAGGTCATCACCTCTTCATAACCTTCAATGGGCTCCCACTGCCCATTAGAAAAATCTAAACTCTTCAGGCCAGTTGCCTTAAAGGCTCTGTGCAGCCTGATATTTACCTATATTATTCCTGTTTAGAAAACCCTTCACTCCATCCAAAATGGTTGACCCTTCCATATTTATCTATATTATTCCTGTTTAGAAAACCCTTTACTCCAGCCAAAATGGTTAACCCTTCCTCCCCTAAACCTTGATATGTCTCCCAGTCCTTCTGATCTTGAGCATATATATGTCCTTCTTGTTTAAAATGCCCTTTCCTTCTCTCCATTTAGATCAGTCCTATTTTTCTGAAAAGGGCTATATGAAATCCTTCCTCAGGGGGTGGGATTTTTTCCAAACAACCCAGCACTCTCCCCTGAACTCTTACACTAGCATGATGTAATGGAAAGTGGTCTAAAGTCTAGACAGATGTACATTCAAAGCCTGTCTCTGACAATGAGTAGTTAAATGACCCTGGGCAAGCCATTAGCCTCTAGAAGTCATGGCAATAATAATACTAGGAGTGCTTACCTCACAACATTCTTGGGGAACTCAAGAAAGATAATAAGAAAAGGGTTCTGCAGACTTGATAATGCCATGGGCAGGTATTCATATGCTGTTGTTGTTTTAGGCACTTAGAATATACCAGTGAGAATTTTTAAGTTTTCTTTTTTCTGCTTTCCCCATTAAATAATAAACTTCTGAAGGGCTTTTTAGCTGTTATTCAGTTGTTTAGTCTTGTCTAACTCTTCATGACACCATTTAGGGTTTTCTTGATAAAGATAATAGACTGGTTTGCCATACTCTTCCCTGGCTTATTTAACAGGTAAGGAAACTGAGGTAAACCAGGTTAAGTGGGTTGCCCAAGGTCGTACAGCTGGTACGTCTATGGCTGGATTTGAACTCAGATTTTCCTGAATCCAAGCCAGCACTCTATCTAATGAGCCACTGACTCCTAATTCCTAGCATTGCTTCAGGTACACAGTTCAGATAGTATATGCATTGAAGAAGTTGGGTTCAAGCCCCAGCTCTGCCAATGAGTGACTTGGGAGAGTGCCACTTAACTGAAAACCTAGCTTTCTTGTCTGTATGGTAGGTATAATAATATTTATACTCTCTTCTTAGCTTAGAGGGTTGCTGCAAGGGGCAGCTAGTTGGCATAGTGCATAGAGTGCTGGACCCAGAGACAGGAAGCCCCAAGTACAAATTCAGTCTCTGATATTTCCTGGATATGTCTCTGAGCAGGTCATTTAACCTCTGTTTGTCTCAATTTTCTCATCTGTAAAATGGGGATAGCAATTGCACTTATCTTCCAGAGTTATTGCAAAGATCAAATGAGATAATATTCATAAAGTGTTTTAACTCAGTGCCTGGTACAGAGTAGAAGCTATAAAATATCAGTTATAACTATAATTTTTACTGTTGTCCAGTCATGACTAACTCTTTATGACCCCCATGGAACACACTGTTTATTTAGTTTTCTTGGCAATGATCCTGGAGTAGTTTAAAATATTCATCTTCAATGGATTAAGGCAAAGAGATTAAGTGATTTGCCCAGGATCACACAACTAGGACATATCTGAGGTCAGATTTGAACTCAGATCTTCTTGACTCTGGACCACATATTCTATCCACTGAGCCATCTAGCTGCCCATTAGTATTATTATTATTAATTATAGCCTTCTACAAACCTACAAGTACCACACAAATGTGGGGTTTTATTACTATCAATGTTTTGTTTTTTTAACCCTTACCTTCCTTTTAAAATCAATACTTTGCTTTGGTTCCAAGGCAGAAGAGTGGTAAGGGCCAGGCAATGGGAGTTAAATGACCTGCCCAGGGTCACACAGATAATATCTGAAGCCAGTTTTGACCTCAGGATCTCCCATCTCTAGGCCTGGTTCTCCATCCACTTAGCTATTGAACTTCCCTAAATAATGTTTCTTGATAAGGACTACAGGACTTCAACAATTTCCCTGTCCATTATATTCTATTTGAGGAAGACAGCTACATCATCATCACCACCATCAACACCACCACCACCACCACCACCACCACCACCATCATCATCATCATCATCATATCATCCCTGGCATTTATACAGACTGCACCAAAATTAAGTGTAGCTTAAGCTTATTAAAGTATACTTCATAGGCCACTTTAAAGTCTACAAAGTACTTTTATCTATATTATCTCATTTGACCCTCACAGTAATCCTATGAGGTAGGTACTATTTGTTATCTTCATAGAAGAAATGAGGAAACAGATAGTCTGAGAAAGGTTGAGTGACTTGCCTAAGGCCACATAGCCAGTAAGCATCCAAAAGCAAGATTCAGACCCAGATCTTTTAGAATCTGAATCTAGCACTTTATTCACTGTCATAATGATTATAATTCTGTGTATATATGTAGTTTTCTTGTCTGTTCTTTTAGGTTTTTAGAATACTATACCAAATGGAAAAAACAAGCTTGGCTACAGTGCCTTTAGTAATTCTTTAATAATTCAAGAAACTATGATTGTCATTATGGGTACAAGTCTTCCACCAATGCAGATATCAATCATTTGATGCCTCATGAGATGATCTTTGTAAGTTTCTATTGCTGGAAAAAATATACACTCTGGAGGTCAGCCTGCGGGTGATGAAACACTCTTGAATGGAGGTTAACTGGGCTGGTCCCCATGGTAAAAACATATACTCTGTCCCCTGGTCAGTGCTTGAAGCTTTTCCAGCTTGGAAAAGCCAGAGCTTTGTACTCTGATGACCTAGCCTTAATTAAGAAATTGAGGGGCAACTAGGTGGCTCAGGATAGAAAGATCTGGATTTAAATCTGGTCTCAAACATGTCCTTCCTTGCTGGTAACTCTGGGCATATCATTTAACCCCAAATATCTGGCTTTTGCTGCTCTTTTGACTTAGAACCAAAACTTATTGATTCTAGGAAGGAAGGAAGGAAGGAAGAAAAGGAAAGGAAAGGAAAGGAAAGGAAAGGAAAGGAAAGGAAAGGAAAGGAAAGGAAAGGAAAGGAAAGGAAAGGAAAGGAAAGGAAAGGAAAGGAAAGGAAAG
>NC_058134.1:76701443-76724521 GCF_016433145.1 Gracilinanus agilis | reverse complement strand
GGAAGGAGGGAGGGAGGGAGGGAGGGAGGGAGGGAGGGAAGAACTTGAGGTTATCTCTGCTCCTTGGGGAGACCTCAAGAGTCCTTTAATGAAATTTATTTTGCATTCTTTGTGTGATGGTATCTGAATATCTTTTAATTTAAAAATATTTAAATTATTCTTCAGTAGAAGTTTAGACCCCCTCCCCCAAAAAAGCTATTTTCTTGACCATGGCATCACACAAAGACCTTCTTTTAAGCCACAGAAGATGTGCCATCTGTTTTGGTGGGGGCAGTACCCATGCCAATGCATTTAAAGTACTGAATTATTTTCAATTACAGTTACAAACATGATAAGGTTATTTTTAAATATGTAGTATAAAAGGGCTGACTGTTCTTTTCAATGTAATCTTATTATATCCTGAGGCCAATTCTTTTTCAGAGGGAAATCATCCTTAATTTTATAACTAAAGTCAAAAGTAAAATAAGATTAAATTACTGGAATCAGCTCTATCACATCTTTTCTGCAAAGTAAGACAATATCTATACTATCTGGAACTGCATTTATTTAGACAATTTCTGCTCTTCCATTTAAAATTCTTAATTTCTAATTAAAGTTCTAGTGGCATTTTACTAAAACCATTCTGAGAATCAAAGGAAATGAATAAAAACACAAAAAGGGGAGGAGTTGTTCAGAAGATCACAAATAGATAATATCAGGAACAGAACCTATTTTTTCTGGTCACTTTTGCTCCCTAAAACAAAGTAAGTTTTTTAAAGATGGTTTCTACTTTGCTTTCATCAACAGATAAATAATCCACTTGCTCATAGATCACACCAGCTGAATTCATTCAGCCAACATACAAAAACAAGGCCATATTTAGAAGAGAAGAATTAAAAGGCACATGATGATGGAACAATATGTGTACATGTATGACCAAGAAGTCTACCATGCCTAAATTGATGATGGTGATGATGACTGATGATATGGAGAGAGGAGAAAGAGAAGAGAGTAAAGAAAGATGAAGAAGAAAAGGAGAAAGGAGAGAGGAAAGAGAAGAGAAAGGAAGGGGAAGAAAAGAGAGGATAGAGAGGAAAAGAAAACACCAGCAGATAAGGAGATCCAAAGGATGATTCCCTAGTACTTTGGCTAATCTCTTAGTCTGAGAATTTATGAGAAGATATAGAAATGGATCACAAAAATAAAAGAACAGAAATAAGCTGCCTGCAGTTTCCATCAAGGGGTTGGTGGGCAGCATTTGACCTAAGAATGCATTTTTATATGGAATGAAGATGTGGTCATTCTGGTCTCCTCCCAAGGTGGGATTACAAGGAAACTTGTATATTTTGGTAAAAGTGGAAGCATTGTTAGTATCTTCCCCACTAAAATGAAAAGAATCCAGAAATGTCAACCTGAGGAATATGAAAATCTATACTTTCCCAGGGACAAAGTAGGGATAGCAGGAAATTCTGAAGCAAAAGGAAATTACCATATTTCCATATTGAAAAATTGCAACCTCTAAATTTAACTCTAAATTTTAATTAAATTTTAATTTTTAATTTTGTGCATATATTTTTAAAGATATGTGTAAAATCACAGTTTATCACTTGGGAAGGAAAATATCACCACAATTAATACTTTATCATGACATCCAATTCATGTTATCCAGAATACCAGGACTCCACAGAAGTGGGAGGGGGTAAGCCATATTCTATATATTTTCTTTCTTCTTTGCTTCATTCTTTCCTTCCTTGCTTCCTTCCTTCCTTTCTTCCTTGCTTCCTTTCCTTTCATTCTTTCCTTCTTTCTTTTCACTCTTTCCTTCTTTATTTCTTTATCCCTTACCTTCCATCTTAGAATCAATATTATGTATTGGTTCCAAGACAGAGGAGTGGTAAGGACTTGGCAATGAGGATTGAGGTGACTTGCCTAAGATTAAACAGCTAGGAAGTGTCTGAGGCCAGATCTGAACCTAAGACTACCCTCTCTAGCCCTGATTCTCTGTCCACTGAGCCACCTAGTTTCTCCCTACATACTTTTCAAAGATGAAATACTAACCTCAAATATTTTAGCATAAAAACCACAAAAGGGGGGAGGAGGAATCTGTTACAAAATAGGTTTCACATTAAAATCTCCCTCCTTTTATCAAGCAAGCATTTGTCGAGTTCTTTACACACCAGGCTCTGTGCTACACACTGAAGAAACAAAACCAAAAATTAGCACTTTTTGTTATTAAGGATCTTACACTCTTTTTAAGGGAGACAACCCAGTCGCAAATTTGTGTAAAATAGATGGGCAGGAAATACAAGTTCATGGATAGGGAAGGCATGAACAACTGGGAGACCATGGCAGGGCATCAGGAAAGATCTCATGGAGGAAGTAATGTTTAGCTAAGCTTTGAAGGAAATTAAGGATTCTAAGATGAGGCAAAGGAGGGTATGCCACACATGAAGAAGGATGATCCAGAGACAGGAGCTGCAGTACTGTGTGTGGGGGACAGCAAGAAGACCAACTCAGTTCCAAAGGGATCTCTCTATATTTGGGAGAAAAAAACTCTAACATGAGAGGAAGCATTCCTTCCCAGAGGTAAAGAGCACCAAAGTAACGCTTCTTTCAGCTACATCTTTGGGTTTTTCTCTCTCACAGGATGTTCAAAAGGAAAAAGCTCTCTGGAAAATAGAAAAACCTAAAGAAAAGTGAGCTATTATTATTAATAAGCAGATCAAATAACTTGTTTACACATTACTGTGTAATATTGGGCAAGTCATTTAACCCTGTTTACCTCAGTTTCCTCATATGTCAAATGAGCTGGAGAAGGAAAAGGCAAAACAATCCAATGTCTTTGCCAAGAAAACCCCAAACTGGGTCATGAAGAGTCAGATATAACTAAAATGAATGAACAGCAATGACGCTACCTTGAATACAAATGTGTCCACTAAATCTTCCTCAAATTCCTCATCATCAGCAGGGTAAAGATTGGGGTTTTGAAGGCTATTCCAGTGGAACCATAGGTTCTGGCTGGTTCAGACCAGATACCTTCCTCAGTTCTACTTTGCAGAATCTTTAATTCCTCAAGTCCTAATTCCTACATGAGGTCCTTCCTAATCCCCAATCCCCAGGTGCTGCCTCCTCTCCTCCTGTTTAAAAAAAAAAAATCTTACCTTCAATTATTTTTTTAAGGACCTTCCATCTTGCAATCAATACTAAGTATCACTTTTAAGGCAGAAGAGCAGTAATGGCTAAATAATGGGGGTTGAGTGACTTGCCCAGGGTCACACAATTAAGTAGTACCTGAGGCCCCATTTGAACCCAGAACCTCTCATCTCCAGGCCTGACTCTCCACTGACCCACAGAGCTGCCCTCCTTTAATTACCTTATAAAATGTATCCCATTTTATGGGCCTCTTTATACACATGACTGAAAGAATGTAAGCTCTTTGAGGGCAAAAACCATCTTATTTTTGCCTTTGCATCTCTGGAACCACTAAAGTGCCAACAAGCTCTTAAAAAAATGATATTCTTCATTTTTCTATTGCTTCTATTTCCCCCTGTATCTTTCCCCCTCTTGCTTCCCCCCAAAATATCTCATACAACGAAGAATACATCACAGTGGGCTCTTAATAAATATCTATTGGTCAGTTGGTTAACTCATTGACTGACCTGATGTCTATCCACCAAAAGGCCAACATAGTTAAACTACAAGAGGCTCTGGATCAGGATGGCCACAGGGTGATGAATTTTTGGCCACATTCATACACAAAGACCTACTCAGGAGGAGGACCTATGTGTGAATGTGAAGGGAAACTGTGCACTGGGAGCTCTTTGAGAAGAAGGAATGTCTTCTACTTTTCCTTGTACCCCATTTGCTTGGCAAAAGCCCTGGAATATGGTAAGATCTTGACAACTATTTTATGAGTGACAAATGATTGACTAAACCCCCATACCGAAATTACAGATTTTATAAAGTCCTGACATCTGTTAGGACTAACATTAACGGTTCCAAAAATACATTATCAGACTATTACAAAAATAAACTAAGGGCTGAAAAGTGCTGAACATGCCTAAAAATAAAGGGGTTGCATAAAAATCCCAGAACTTTCTAGCTTAGTTTAACATCTGGGTTAATGAATATCTGTCTAACGGCATAATTAACAAGCATTATTAACAAGTGTTTGTAATGCTTAACATCAGTAAGTTTACTGAGGGCTGGAGTCTCAAACTATTTAACCCTTTGTTATACTGCTTTGGTACCCAGCACAAGCCCGCAGTTTCCTGGTTTTTCTTTTTTCTTTTTTTTCTTGGGTGGGAGGGGTCCCTTAGTTTTTCCCTCTACCTTCATAAGCTTCTTTTGGACACTTCTTTTCTTCACAGGCCTTCCCTATCCCATCCCATCCCCAAGGTTGTTTGCAATAAATGTCAGGTGCTACTTCTGGAAGGACAGAACAATGAAATAGCCCAGTTTCATTCATTCAAACCAGGGACTAGTCTAAAAAATGCTATTTGGAAAGACTTTATCAAGTACATGAGCAGTCACAGTATAAGGGAACAGTGACTACTCTTGAGATTTCAAATGATTTCAAATTGCATGTTCCACAGACATCTCAAAGTCATCACATCAACAAAATTTGTCATAGATCTCCAAGCTCCCTTCTTATTTCCCAATCCATCATCTCAGTCATCCTTAACTTCTCATTCTCTCTTACCTCCCATATCTGATTAAATGCTAAATCTTGTCATGTCTAGCTTTGCAATTCTCTCACATTTGACCTCTGAGTCTTGATTCCTATAGCCATCACCTTACTTCAGGCTCATATTATCTGTCCCCTGACCTATCTCCTTAGTCCATCTCTCCTCACACCTACTCATCCACATAGCTTCTAAAGTGATTTTCCTTAAGCACAGATATGAACAAATATGACCCCCTCTTCCCTCAGTGAACTGCAGTAGTTCTCTTTGGGCTTGAGACTAAACTCCTTTTTAACTTTTAAGTTCTTCACAACCTGGCCCCAAACTATCTTTTTAAAGCTCTTTATATATTAGTCCCTTTTCTTGCCCATTATACAATCCAGCCAAATTGCCCTTCTTTCTGTTTTCCCATCCCTTACGGGTGCAATTGCACTGGCTGCATCTTCCTTAGCTAGGGATGTGCTCTCCCTACCTTTGTCTGGTAGAAGTCACTAAAGCACTGCCTTCTGGGGAAAATCTCTCCTAATTCCCCCAGCTGCCTCTGCCTTCCTTCTCCAACTGCCTTAAGTTTAACTACCTCATACTGATCTGTGGTATTCTCTTAATATTTATTCTGTAGATCTTCCCACGTACACTTGTTGTCTCCCTTAATGGAATGAAACTCCTTTGAGAGAAGAAATTGTTTTATTCTTTTGTAATTTAAAGACTCTCAGAACCTTGCATTGTACTTAGCACATAAAAGGCACTTAAATTCTTTTTGATTGACTGATTGATCAATCCTGACCAAGGGAGTAGGGACCAAGTGTGACTCTAGACCCATACACATGTACCTCCTCCCATGTGGATTCTGGGTATTCTCAAGTTGGCTATGGTTCTAAAGCCAAACCACTTCCCAAAATTCTACTGCATAATTATAATACATTTATGTATTGAGAATACCCAGAATTTATTTTATATATCTGCATACCTATGTATAACTATCCATATTATAATGGAGTATTATATACTATATATGAGTATAATGTACTATTAAATATAATCTATATTTAGAATATATTAATATATACTAGTGAATACTAATATATACTATACTACATAATATAGTATATACTAATTATATATAATTATATATTACATATACATTGTAAGTTATATGGTATGGTATATATGAAATGTGCACACAGTATACTGAATACTATATACTATACAATATTTTATAGTATATTGTATATACTATTGTATATACCAGTGGTTCCCAAACTTTTTTGGCCTACCGTCCCCTTTCCAGAAAAAATATTACTTAGCCCCCTGGAAATTAATTTTTTTTTAATTTTAATAGCAATTAATAGGAAAGATAAATGCACCTGTGGCCATCACCACTCTCCTGGATTGCTGCAGCACCCACCAGGGGGCGGTGGCACCCACTTTGGGAATCACTAGCATATACTATAGTATATTGTACATACTATATTATATACTTGTATATATTACATATATATACTTGATATATACTACTACATATAGTATTTTATTGTTGGCTAGTTATATCAGTCATGTCTGATTCTTCATGATCCCATTTGCAATTTTCTTAGCAAAAATATTAGAGTTCTTTGCCATTTCCTTTTTCACCTCATTTTACAAATAATGAATGTAGGCAAACAAGGTTAAGTGCCTTCCCCAGGGTCACCTAGTCAGTAAGTATCTGAGGCCAGATTTAACTCAGGAATCTGAAAATGAATCTTCCTAACTTCAGACCTGGTACTCCATCCAGTACACCACCCTAGCTCACAGGAACACACACACAAGCAAGCACGTATGTATGCATATATATTTTATAGATGTGTTATATATGTGTATACCCATATACATGTGTATATTATTATTTGCATGTGAATATGTAATTATAATGTAGCATAGTATATGCAATATACTCAATTTAGAGGTACGTGCTCTGTATCTCAAATTAGATTACTTTCATTCCAAATCATATTGAGAAGAAAGGCTTTAACTTGCTACCAAATCAGTTACTCTGTAATGCAACTACAAGAAACCAACCACTCCATGCAAAAAATATTCATTGGCTGTCTGTTATATAAAACTCTGTAAACCAGGCAGGGTCAAAGGGAAGGTGGAAAGAACATGATTAGTCCAGGATGTGGACACAGCAAAATTATACTTTGGTCCCATTTGGGGAATCATAGAAGAGATCAAGTTGGGGGGGTGGGGAATATATATCTTTAGTATCTTTTCCTATTTAGCAGTTGCTAAAAATAACAGTGTAACTTCCAAACCCAACTCTTCTCTTTTCAGATAATTGCCTCCCTGCTTCACTTACATCCACCAACCTATCCTCTTCTCTCTTCCTTCCAAATTCTTTATTGCTCTTCAGGAACTTCCTTACCAAGATGATCCCTATAGCATTAAATGTTACAAGCCCTCTGCAGGGATCTTCTTTCCCTTTTTCTAGAATTCTGAAGTGTGTGCCTTAGCCTCCCTTTGGCACCACTTGGGTCCTCTTTCTCGGGGGTCCTACTGACAGTTTTTCCCCTTAAAAAAAAAGCTTTCATCTAAGAGAAGATATACCTTTGCTTCTAAACAGCAGGATAAACAACACTTACAAAGGAAGAGGCATGAGTTAAGTTAGTTTCCCTTTGAATTTCCTGAAATAATAAGGAAAAATACGTTTTGTACTCAAGGATATTTTATCATCTCTCTGTGGAAGAATTCCAAGAGGATCTCATCTGTCTAAAAGCCACTTGTTTGACAACCTCCATTATTAAGAATAAAGCCAAAACCCAGGAAGGAAGCCAGAAGACCTATAAGTAGTAGCAGCAGCAACAGCATTAATTGCAGCAGTACCAGTAGTAATAGTAATAATAATAGTATTATAGTAGTAGTAGTAGTAGTAGTAGTAGTAGTAGTAGTAGTAGTAGTAGTAGTAGTAGTAGTAGTAGTAGTAGTAGTAGTAAAACAGTAGTAGTAGTATTGGTAAAGGTAGCAGTGCTGTTGCTGCAGTGGTGGTGGTGGTAGTTAGTAGTAGTGGTGGTAGTAGTAATAGTAGTAAATAATTCACATAACTTTGAAGTTTACAAAGTACTTTCCTTACAACAACCTTGTGAAGTAATCCATCCAAGCATTATTACACACACACATATATACACACACACACACATTCATTTTACAGATGAGGAAACTCAGGCTCAGCCAGTACATGACATGCCCAGGATCACAGAATCACTAAATATAAGAGCCAGGAACAGTCATTGCTCATTCCACTGGCCCAAACTCTGCTGGTGAACTCTTAGGAGGGTCCTTCAAAGACTATTTATTCTTACTCGACGTACTTTTTTTGTTCAACTATCTGCTTTCCCAGGCCAAAGAAGAAAGAAACAGAAAATTGGAAATTGGGTCAAAAGAGGGGAGGGAGGGAGGAGAACCTGTACCAAAAACCCAGCAGAGAAGGCTATCAGAAGCACATACAATGACAGTGGCAATAATTAACAGCTGATAGCTGGGACAGCAAGGAAAGAAGCTCAAAGAGATTTGGTTTGATTTTGTGTTTTGTTTTGTTTTGTTTTAAGTAGAAACAGGATCTCAAAAACTACAGGGAGCAGCTAAATAGCCCAACATATTCCAGTAACCACTAAGACGGGAATCTTTATATTCTGGCATAGCACAATGCCTGATGTTCATAAAGTTCCCCCTGGGTCATCAAGAAAAGGTTAAATTATGTTCCATTTTCTCTTTTAAATGGCAGGAAAGTGAATAATCCATTTGAGAAAGAGTTCTATTAAAATGGTTAAAAACTGAGGGAGAGAATGATTTCAGGGTTACCGACAGAGCTACAAAGCTGGGTTCAAGTCCCACCTTTGACACAAATTGGCGTGACCCTGAGCAAATTATTACTTAATTAAATCTCTGTGTCTCAGGCAACTCTCAAAACTATAAGTTGCAGAGGCAGTACTGGGAACTCCCATACACTTGGGAAATCCCAAGTCCAGTCAAAAATTAATTACATTTTAATGATAATTAAATTTTTAACAATTTGGGGAAGAAAAAGCATACTTCTGTCCTCTGGAAAATTCATTTATGCACACCACCTCATTCCCCAATGATGTCAGACAAAAAAGGACATTACTACATATAAGGAGACTCCTAATCAAAAGGACATAGTCCCTGTTCTTAGGACCAAAACCCTCGTTAGGAAGGCTGTCAACAAAATTTGAGAGACTGCCGTTTTCCTACTACTGCTAGAATTTCACCAAATCTTACTTCATTGCTCATCTTTGCTGAACATCTCAGAGTAAGTTCTCTCCTCCTCTGTGGTTAATTTCTTCCTTTGTTGTGAGAGTTCTAGAACAGCACCTGTGCTCTCTCTATGCCCTTTTCCAAGATAGAGAACCACTTGCCTCGCTGTTAGCTTTTTCTTCTCTTCAGCAGAGCAGAGGTGAGTCTATGGATCCTAATGGGAAATAGGAATTCTAAAATCATTTCTCTGATAGATTACCCTTTGCCATCCCCACTCCTCCCCCAAAAATACAACCCACGATTTTTTTTCAGATCCCTCCCAGCCAAATGTTTAACATGGAGAGCTGTTCTGGTCATCGGAGTTCATGGGCAAGGTTATACGTGGAAAGTGCTCCCCAAAGACTCTAGGAAAACTTAAGAGTTTCTAGCTGGCTTTCCTACGCTCTTGCTTTTCAGTTCTGAATATCTATGGGAAATAAGGGATCCCCTATGGGTCTCTTTTTCAAATGAGCATTCTAGGAATTCAGAAAAATATGCAACTATAGTGGACTGTCCAGAATTCCAGAATCAGTTCTTTCAAGGTTCACCAGCGAGCAGAATGCCTGTTTAAGTCATTAGTAAGAGAACAAGTAGAAATATGACTGTCGAGTTAACTTACAGAGAGCTAGAAAGAAAAGTGACCTTGGAGGCAATCTAGACCAATCCCCTTATTTTATAGATGATATCCCATACAGTCTTGAGAGCCTAAGCAACTTGGCTATAGTCATATACTTGGTCATTGGCAGGGGTGGGATTTGACCCCAAAGCCAGTATAATTTCTACAGAACCACCTTGCCTCTATTAAGTACTCCCAGAATGAGGCCCTTTTTAAAAAATTACTTTCTGTCACCTAGAATCAAATTTCAAATACCCAAAAACCAAAATCCAAATATCAGTGGTTATGACAGCTAAGCCTGTTGGAGAAAAAAAAAAGTTTTTCTTCTGAATGTAGTTCAGTCATTTTACAGTCAATGCCCTACTCTTTCGGATTTCCTTGGCAAAGATACTGGAGTGGTTTGCCATTTCCTTCTCCAGCTCATTTTACAGAGGAGGAAACTGAGACAAACAAGGTTAAATGAATTGCCCCGAGTCACAGAGCTAGTGAGTATCTGAGGCCAGATTTGAACTCAGGAAGAAGAGTCTTCTTAACTCTAGGGCCAGCACTTTTTATACTGCACCACCTAGCAGGGGCTCTTAGGTCTTTGGTTTTGCTTTTTAATGTATATTGGGGAGTGAGGGTGTCAAACAGTGAGAATAACGCCATGTATATTCCATCTGAATCTTGTCATGGAAGAGGGGGAAATGGAGAAACTCTGAGCTGAATAATGTGCAGGGAAGTCAATCTCTCCTAGAAACAGTGGGGAACATAGATACAGATAAAGTCATAGTAGAAGAAAAAACCGTGGGGCTTTTTTATATGCAAATAGTGCCACAAATCCAAGAGTTTTAACAAACCTTGGGAAAGTCTAACTTGGAAAAAGCTCAAGGGTCACTTAGACTTATGTTCTATATAAGCACGAGTGAAAACTAGTATTGGATTACACAGTAACTGGGAAGACTTTGATAAAGTTTAAAATCGTTTAAGCCAATTTCTTTTAACCCTTAGTTTCTGTCTTAGAATCAATAAGAAGTAGTCATTCTATGATAGAAAGGCAGTAAAGACTGGGCAATTAGGGATAAGTGACTTGTCCAGGGGCACACAGCTAAGAAGTGTCTGAGGCTGGATTTGTACCTAGAACCTCACATCTCCAGTGGCTCCCTTTCCACTGAGCCACCCAGCTGCCGCCCATTTATCCTGGTTTTAAAATGCTACGCTACTACTACATGTATTTCTTTTTTAATAGAGATATTCTTAGTTGTTTTAATAAACAAGGTCCTTTTAATTTTTAGAATAAGCATAATTCGTGGGGGAAAGTATGCCTAGAAACTGTGATTCAGGCAAAATGGCAGCTACTTGATAGCCAGGACTAATTTCCCCATCTTTATCTTCAGCACCTGAGGATGCAAATCTTAGCACATAGTACATGCTTAATAAATACCAATTGAATGGATGGGAACAAACATTTGGGAAATGTACCATAAAAGTGTGGTTTAGTTGCTGGCTACAGATACCATTATCTACCTAGTGACAACTTTCACAGAGTGGAGCCATACATAATAGCAAGGAAGAAATCAAAAGCCTTCTGTGCTCACTTTTCAAACTTCAACTTCTAGAAAATGTCAAATATAGCACTTTGCAACTGGGGATGTTAAGCTCTAGTTTGCTTGTTTTAAATACAAGTCACTGATTTCCAGAAAATGAGGGTGGGGAAGGAAAAAAGAAAGATTAATAAGTCACCTGAAGCTCTTAGGAACTCCAATAACTGCATAATAGCCAGAAATCATGAACAGCCCAAAATGTAAGATGGAGCAATTGCATAAGATGTGTTAGATAGGGGTAGCTGGGTGGCTCAATGGCTAGAGAGCCAGGCCTGAAAATGGAAGGTCCTAGGTTCAAAATCTGACCCTGTCAGACCCTTCCTAGCTGTGTTGACCCTGGACAAGTCACTTAGCCCAACTGCCTAGTCCTTGCTGCTCTTCTGTCTTGGGATGGATAATGTTCAAAGTCAGAAGGTCAGAGTTTTTAAAAAACAGATGTGTTAAATAAGGAATACAAATGAGAAATTGCAAGATAAAGCTAAAGAGAAGCAAAAGAAAAAATTCAAAGTAAAACTCTCATCTCCCCACTTTACATGAATGTCATCATGAAGTCAAGTTATTTAACATTTGATTTGCTGAATATCAGATATGGGAAGGACAGTAGAAATTGTCTGGTCAAATATCCTCACTTCTCAGGGGGAAAAAACAAATCTAAACAGGTTAAGAGACTTGTATAAGATCACATGGCTCTGGAAAAATCTTAGAGATTATCTATCATCAACTATATACTTGAGAAAACTAAAACAAAGACAAGGTCAAAAGGAAAGTCTACCAACATTCATTCACTGTTCATCACAACCCAATCCTTTGGAGCTCCTGGAGATGCACCAAGGAGATGATGAAGCCCAGGGAGCACCAGCTGGACTTTTAAAAATACAGCAGGAGAAACAAAACCCCAAAGACTTCTACAAAGGTGTAGGGGCAAAGGACTGACTTAGGTGGGGCCAAATCAAGAAGTGAGAAACTATTTGCAAATGAAGGTTTTTTAGCAATTAGGGGTGAAGTTAGAGTCAGGAGGCTCTGCGAACAGTGAGGATCAGTGGAAATCACAGGGCAATCATGCATGTGTCAAAGGGGGATGTTTGCTCGTACTTTCCTATCTCCACAACAAGCTGTAAGAGTAATATTCTCTAAATCAGGTTCTTAACTATGTCTGTGTCATGGACCACTCTGGAAGTCGGTTCTCAAATACATAAAGTAAAATGCATATGAATAGAAGCAACTAAGTGGCTAGTGGATTGAGAGCAGAAAGATAAGGAAGGTCTTGGGTTCAAATACAACCCCAGACACTTCCTAGCTATGTGACCCTGGGCAATCATTTAATTCCAATTAGCTAGCTCTTATCACTTGAGGTAAAGGTTTTTTTTTTTTTTAATGCATAGGAATACAAACAAAACCCAATCATACTGAAATACCATTATCAAAAAAAATTTGATCATAGGTTATTATACCTTCTGTAGGAGGAAGAAGAAAACTGTATCTTCCCCTCCTTTCCCCCCCCCAAAAAAACACCTCAAACTGTTTTATATTCTTAAGATATAAAATATTGATGTTCATGATGTTACAGCATCCTCTCAGGATGAAAAGGAAAAGGAAAAAAAAAGAAAGGGAGAGGGTCATGATTCTTTTTCCCGGTAAAAAGTATTTCTTCTTTCTCAGGTTTGAATTCATTATTATAAAAAACTTTTACCCTAAAGCCAAAAAGTATAGGCAGCTAGTGGCATAGTAGATGGAGTGTTGAGCTAGAGTCTCATAACCCTAAAGTCAAATTCACCCTCAGAAACCTTCTTGCTGTGTGACTCTTAACCTCTGGAAAAGTCACTTTGCCTCCATTTGCCTCAGTTTCCTCCAGTGTAAAATGGAAATTAAAAATGGAGCCTGCCTCACAGAGTTGTTTTGAGGATCAAACAAGACAATGTTTGGGGAAAGTGTTTAGTACAAGGCTTGGCACACAGTAGATGTTATAGAAAAATGTAGTTCTTTCCCTTGACTATATCTTCAGTAAACTTTTCAAAGGCAAGAAACATATATCTGTAGGAGTTAGGGAAGGAGCTGTAAAATGGGAGAACTCTTCAAAAGCTAACATAAGTCAACTTAATGGAGGATAAGCTCAGAAAAACAACATTTTTATCTTATAGGGTTCTATGAAGAAAGCTCAGCCATTTTTATCATTACTGCAAGACTTTCAGCACAACAACATGGAAGGGCAAACTTTCTTGCAATTAGAACTTGCCCAAAAAATGTAATAGGATGAGCAAGGAAGGAAGGAAGGAAGGAAAGAAGGAAGGGGGGGAAGGAGGGAGGGAGGGGGAAAGAAAGTACTTTTTAAGAATTTACTGTCTGAAACATGGTACTAAGTTCTATAAATACAAATAGAAAAGCAGGACATTTGCTCTCAAGGTTCTTGCAAGAGACAACACAGAGGAAAGCTTCAGTTATAACTTAGATGAAAAGGTCATGTGGTCCTTAGGATAACAGCACTAAAGCAGATGGTGATCTTTACTATCATTTTCATTAATAAAATCAAAGGTTTTTTTGATATGGGGCCATTTGACTGTGCAAAGAACTTTAGTGAAAAGAAGAATTTTTTCTGGATGTTCAGTAGTTGTGGCTACTGAGGAAATGGGGACTAGGACACTTTCAGCAAGTGGCAAGTTGCACTTCTTCAAGGGTCTGCCACTTCCCTGTCAAGGAAGTTTGTCACTTCACTTAGGCTGGCTTGTCAGGTCCATCAGTGGCAGGTCATTGGCAGCTCTGATGGGGTTGGGGGGAAGAATTGCAGAACCTTCTCTATAAGGGTTGCTCTTCTCCCTCTCCTTGATGATGCCAGTAAGGGCCAGGCTGGAGTAAGGATCAGTTGTCTAAGAAACACTGCAATTCCAATAGCACTGGAACTCGAAGGTTGTGGGCTGATTCTACAAAGGTCCAAGGGAAGCCTATAGTGGTGACTTAAAATGGATTCAATAAACTTTGAGGGTACTTTCCAAATTTCTACGCTACTAAACTAAGACTTATTCTAGAATTCTTAGGAGCTAGAGTAGGAATTCATTCTAGCTAACAAACTTTTGGGTAGTCAAAATAGAAGCCAAACAGTTTAGAGTGGAAAACTGGAAAATGACCATGCTGGTGACAACTTGATTAGACTAGATCTATATGTCTTACTAATTTTATTTTAGTCAGTCTCTGGGAATAAGAAGAGGGGGTAACCTGTGGTTTCACCAATGTGGGGCATTCCACTTGTGGAAATCCCCTCCAGCAATGCCAATCAGAAAGTTGGACTACAACTTATATTCTTTGAAAGCTGTCTAGGCACTTTAAAGTTAAGACAGACAGTTTTACTCATGATTACAAAGCCATCATGTGTCAGAACCAGGACCGTGAACCTAGTTCATCCTGACTCCAATGCCAGGTTCTAGAATACAGCTTTCTATGCAAATCCCAATTTACCCTTAATTATGCTCATTTAATTTTGTAAAGTCATTTCCAACTTCTAAATCTTTTGCATGAGCCAAAAGGATGTTATTCCCCTGAATATACTTTTCATTTTCCCAAAGTCACAATTGTCCATTCCCTGGCAAAGTCCCTTCTACCTTCAAACTTCCCTGTTACTTTTGAGGGCATCATCAACTTCCTGGTCACTAATGCTCACAATCTATATATCATTCATCTTGAACTCCTCACTCTCTCTCTCTCATCTCCCATATCCAATCTGTTGTGGAGACTTGGTTTTACATTCATAGCATCTCTCTTACTTCCTGTGTGACCCTGTGTTTGCCTCAGTTTCCTTATCTATGAAATGGACAGGTGAAAGAAATAGGAAACCACTCTAGTACTTTCGCCAAGAAAACCCCAAATGGGATCACAAAGAATCAGATGTGACAAACAACTGAACAACAATGTCCTCTGTGATCCAGTGACACTGGCCTCTTTGTTTTTTCTCAAAAACCATACTCTTATCTCCCAGCTCTGGTCATTATCACTGGCTGTCCCTCACGCTCTCCTTCCTCATCTCTGCCTCCTGGCTTTTCTAGTTTCTTTCAAGACCCAAATAAAACTTTCTACAAGTCTTTCTTAATTCCCCTTAATTCTAGTACATTCTACTATTGATTACTTTTGACTTCCGTCTATAGCTTGTTTACACATACGTGTTGTTTGCATGTTGTCTCTCCCATTAGAATGTGAACTCCTTGAGAGCAGTGACTGTCTTTGACTTTTTTTGTATCACCAGTGCTTGCTAGCACCGTTCCAGGCACACAGTAGGAGTCTAATGTGTATTCACTGAGTGACTGCATTCTTTTCAGTGACCTTAAGCAATTCCCTATCACAAAAGCCCACCCTTTGACACCAACATTTTCCTGGGAATGATATATAGCCATGAATCATGGGACATCAGGATCTCAGAAGAATAAAAATTAAATTTAGCTGAAAGGGCAGGGAAAGACATGGAGCATAGTTATGTTCTAGGTTCAAGCAAGTTTCAAACAATCACTTGCATTTAGGAAGCAACATAAGAGTCATTGTTGAGGGCACAAATGATAGGAAAAAAGATATGGGCTAAGCAAGTAGTAAGAATGACAGTAAGACACAAGTTACTACTGAAAAATTGAAAGAAGTCTGGGGGGTGGGAAAGGAAGACAAGATCAACCAAACATTAGATGGATACTTAAATGGAAGACTTATGAAAAGATATGAGCAAGAATCACACAGGATAAAGGCAGCGTGGAGGAGTTGGAATCTGCCTTGACAGAGGGCATCTCCATAAGCAAGAAAATCAAGAAGGAATTCAAGTGTCGATCAAGTATAATTATTCTCAAAGGATGAGAGAAGTCAGAATTCAGCTCTGAGGAAAAAGAAATTGTGAAGAGCTCTTCTAGAAACAACCAGATTTTTATTTCTCTCAAAGCCTGATTGGTCACACACATACACACACACACACACACACACACACACACACACACACACACACACACACACACGACTTTCTAGACTGAAAAGAGTTTTTGATCAAAGGATTTTTGGGGTGGAGGGGAGGGTTAACTTAAGGACAAAAAACAAATGTGCCATGGGGAGGGGGGGGGGAAGAACACCTCCGAATGAGTCCAAATGAATCATCTCAGATGGCTTGTTTTGAAATGTCTTACCGAATGCTGCTTGTACCTCAAAATCTGCATTCAAATCTAAATACTTTGAGTCTCAAAATGAAGAAAGGGTGCAAACTCAAGTTGACAGCCAGTCTTCTAACAATGAAGAAACCTGATTCATCAGGGCTATGAGGAGAGTCTTTTCCTTCTTTGTTATAAGGGGTTATGACTAATTCATGAAGCCCAGCAAAAACACATACTGATCCCTTTTCCCTGAATCTGTTACATCCCAAGCCGCATTTCAGACAGAGAAAGACAACATAATAACCTGATGGCATTATTCTTGTCTTGCAGCCAAACTTTCCTAGACTTAAAGCCCTTCCAAAAAAATACCAAACCTCTAATCAAAGCCTATGTTAGGATCACAATATCAAGTTGGTCTGTAACATTCTTTCTGCTCTGTGTCACTGTTTTTTGTTGGTTCTGTTTTTAGATCCTGGGGGGGATCAAAATTAACATAAATCACTTCCTGACATGCCCACAATTCTAATGAAGGCCTCATTACTACTAATTATAGTGACTTAAATAATATGTACCCACTCACTACTAGCTAGACTCACTAAATATCACTCTGCAAGGAAAATAATTGGACAGAACCATTGCTACAGTATACGGAACTTAGGGTGAGAAAAAACCCTCTACTGTAAATGCAAACCGGCTCATAAACTTGATTTCTTAGAGAGTTGCCTGGGGTTTTAATAAATTAAATCCCCCATTGCCTAACCCCTTACTGTTCTGCCTTAGAACCAAGTATTGTTTCTAAGATGGAAGGTACAGGTTTAAAAAAATGAAAAAGAAAGAAACTAAGTGGCTTACCAAGGATGACAGAGGCTCTATAAGGCAAAGACAAGGCCTGAATCCCTCTTTCTGACCCCAAAGCCAGCTCTTTTATTACTGAGTCATAGCATTTCATTTTAAAAAATAGCAGTCACTATTAATCACGTTATTTAGAAATATTCATCAGGAGTCTATAATATATCTAGTTAGATGCTAGGGAAACAAACAAACAAAAAAGATATCCCTGTCCTCAAAGAGTCTGCCTTCTCTTGGAATAGCTAAGATTTTTCTAAGATCTCATTTCCAATATTTTTTGGAACAACTTAAAAAAAAATTCTTACCTTCTGTCCTAGAATCAAGGGAGAAGGGATGTAAGGGCTAGGCAACTAGAATTAAGTGATTTTGCCTGGTCACATAGCTGGAAAGTATCTGAGTTTTGAATGGAACCCAGGTCCTCCTGACTCTAAGTCAGGCTCTCAATCCACTGAGCCACCTAGCTTCCCAAAACAAATATTTTCTTACCAAGGGAGGAAAACCAAAAATTGATATGAGTAACGAAACCTGAAGATATGCATTCAGGCCTCTTACTCCTTTATATGGTGTGCTGCAATCTCATTATTCAGCATTGGGAAGAGAAGAATAATTCTCTTGCATTTAATTGATAATGTGTTTGTTTTATGGTTTGGTCAGTATAGAAACCCTTGTCAGCTCCTCTCACATGAAATTTTTGTACTGCATGAATTGAATAAAAAATATTTAAGGTATTTTATTATAGAAATGAAAATTAAAAACTCTAAAAGGGAGGGACTATCACTACCAGGAAAGAGCCCTAATATACTATCCTTTAAAGAGGGGAGAAGTACACTATGAAAATTTTGTGTATGTGGGGGCATGTACACACCTGCCATATTGCATAGGCTAGTAGATAAAGAGCTGGCCTCAGAGCTAAAAGATCTAAGCTTGAATCCTCCCTCTAAGACATGTTGGTTATGTGTCTGAAGTAAATCACTTAATCTCATAGATATTCATATTTATATATTTTCTTGGAAATTTCTAATAAAAAGAAATTCATCCAAAGAATTGAATTTGTTTCTATGTAGGAAAATGAATGTCTTATACCATTAAGAGAAATATAATATCTTAATAAGAAAAATAGTGTCAATTTTGGCTTATGCTAAAAGAGTGTTAATTAAATTCAAAATATTGAACTTTTTTATAGGATTCTACAATAATAAGCACGTCGAAATCCAAAGCCCCAAAGAGGAAGATCCTGGCTTGTATGTACTGGAGCTATAGCTTGTTAGAATAAAAAGTGGACTCAAGTGAAAGTTAAGAGACCTAGATTCAGTCATAATCCATCAGCATTCCAGTTCCCCAACTATCAAATGAGATTAGACTAGAAGATCTCTGAAGTCCCTTTCCAGTTCTCTTTCTAAGCCAATTTACCATACAAAAAGCCCAGAATGCCTGGAAAACCAAATTTCAATAATATAGAAAATTTACCTATGGCTCTATTCTTGCATGACCTTACGAAAGTGTATCATGTAAAATCTCTCAATCTCAGTTTTCTTATCAATAAAATGGAGGGGTTGAGGTGTATTATAGTAAGTACCTACCCTCTAGGTGGTATTTTTGGGGGTTTTTTTTTGAGGTTTCTTTTTAAACTGGAAGCAAGATAAAATTATTAGCCAATGATACTTTCCTATAGGCACTATTACAAATCTCTTTTAATAACTAACAACAGCAAGCACTTATATAGCCCTTTAGGTTTGCAATTTGGTGGTGGTGGTGTTAGTTGTTTTGGTCAAGTATGACTCTAAATTTTTTAGGTACAAATATTGGAAAGGTTTGCCATTTCCTCTTTCAGCTCATTTTATAGATAAGGAAACCAAGGCAAACAGGGATAAGCGGCTTGCCCACAGTCACACAACTAGTAAATGAGGTCATATTTAACTCAGGAAAATGATCCTTCCAGACTTTTGGCTTTGCATTGTATCTCCTCAGTCACCTAGGTGCCCTTCAGATTTGCAAAGCTCTGTATATATTTATCTCACCTGATCCTCACAACAACTCTGGGAGATAAGTGCTATTATTTCCATTTTATGAATGAGATAAGGTTAAATTACTTACTGTGGTCAAATAGGAAGAATCTGAGGCAGAATTTAAACTTAGGTCTTCCTGACTCCAAGTCAATTACTCTGTCCCACTTGGCCAACTAGCTACTTTTCCTCTTCTACATTCTACTAACTGTTCTTTATAAGGGTGGAAAAAAAGTTTGCGTAAAGAAAACTAGTAAATTTCCAAATGAAAATATTTCCTGTTGTTGCCTTGATAATCATTGGATTTATGTAGTTAAAAAATGAAAAATCGATGATTTCATCAGCTTGGGGAAGACCTAGCTTGGGAACTCTGTCACCCAATTTGCTCAAAAATTCATACCTTAGACATCAAGTGACTTCTGGTTAAGATGGCGGCAGAGTAAGGAGCAGCTGCTCGATCTCTCCTAACCGATTCATACAAGACTCCTCAAGGGGACATAAAAACAAATCCAGACTAACGAAGGAACCCCACAACAGGGGGCAGCATTGAAGGTACGTGGAATTGGGGCATTTCCACGCTATAAAGGGGAGAAACAGCTCTCACTAAAACACAAGAGGAAGAAGCCCCTCCACCCCCCCACACACACACACACCACACACAGCTCCAAGGCCAATGCACAAGAGTGAAAACAGGATTGGGGCAACCAGTAAATCACTAGCAGCCCCAGGGCTTGAACCTGTGAGCTGCCAGACATGGGACCCCAAGTGGCTGGGGGGACGCACGGACTTTCCGGAGCGTATACACAGGTGAAGGCTCTGTACCAATACAAAGAAAGATCGCTAACACAGGGACTTTCCCCAGCGTCTACGTGGGTGAAGGCTCTGCCCCGGAGTGAATAAAGATCTATAAAGCAGAGACTTTCCCCGCTTAAGTGCGTGTGAAGGCAGTGCCCTTGGAATGAATAAAGATTTCCAGCTCAGGCTAGGACATCGAGTGAGGACCCAGTGCAGACTGGAGGGTGGTTGTGGAAGCAGCCCCGAGACCGTTGAAGGAGTCTCTGGCAGAGGGGCAGACCGGGGTCTACCAGGAGGCCTGACCCTGAGGACAAGAAGACCAGAGCAACTGGGAGCTTAGAAAGCGCAGGCAGACCCTGAGTGTGAAGACAAAGCTGAAAAGGGGTGCGGCTAATAATGGCAAGCAATAGGGAAGCCCAGAAGAAAAAGATTGCCAAGAGAAATTCTGGAACACTTGACAACTTTTACACAGAGAAAATCCAGACAATAGAGGAGGACAAACAAATAACCAAACATCCCCCAAAAAATGAAAGAAATATGGCAAGAAAATAACAGTTTAAAAGGCAGAATTTCGCACTTGGAAAGTGAGGCAAGTCAACTGAAGACCAGAAATGACCAGATTGAAAAGGAAAACCAAAACATTATAGCCGAAAACCAAAAGATTATAGCGGAAAACCAGTCCTTAAAGGCTAGAATCGAACATTTAGAAGCCAACGATCTCTCAAGACAACAAGAACAAATAAAACAAAGTCAAAAGACTGCTAAAATAGAAGGAAACATGAAATATCTCAATGAGAAAGTGACAGACCAAGAAAACCAGTCTAGAAGAGACAATTTGAGAATCATTGGTCTTCCAGAAAAGGCAGAAATTAATAGAAACTAGGACTCCAAACTTAAAGAAATTATTCAGCAAAATTGCCCTGAAGTTCTACAAAAAGAGGGTAATATAGACATTGAAAGGATCCATAGATCACCCTCTACACTGGACACAGAAAAGTCAACACCAAGGAATATAATAGCAAAATTCAAGAGCCTTCAAGTAAAAGAAAAAAATCTTACAAGAAGCCAGAAAGAGACAATTCAAATATCAAGGAGCACCAATAAGGATCACAAAGGATCTAGCAATCTCCATGCTAAAAGACCGCAAGGCTTGGAATACGATATTCAGAAAGGCAAGAGAGCTGGGCCTTCAGCCACGAATCAATTACCCATCGAAACTGACTATATACTTCCAGGGGAAAGTATGGGCATTCAAAAAAATTGAAGATTTCCAAGTTTTTGCACAAAAGAGACCAGGACTAAATGGAAAGTTTGATACCCAACCACAAAAACCAAGAGAAACATGAAAAGGTAAATAAGAAACAGAGGAAAAAGAAAAAAAACCCATAATCCTTTAAACTTGACTCTTTAAGGGCTTAAATAAGATCTATTTATATGTATTACTAGGTGGAGAAATGCTATGTATAATTCTCTGTAGTGAACTCTATTCACTATTATAATATTCACTATGATAGCAACCAGAAGAATAATTCATAGTGAGAGGACAGGATACTAAATAGTCTAAGATGACATGGTGGGTGGGAAAGAGGGGGTGGGGAATAGTAGGGGACACCAAGAAAAATCTGAGTAAATAAGAAAAATAGGATATTCTATTATACACAAAGAGGGCATGGGAAGGGGAGGAGATAAATACTATCATAAGAAGGAGAGGAAGAGAGCATTAAGAGGTAATAATCAAACCTTACTCTCAGTGTAATCAACCCAGAGAGGGAAGAGTAGCTTTATTATCCATTCGGATAAAAAACTATAACCCTACTGAGAAAGTCAGAAGGGATAAACCAAAGGGAGCAGGGGAGTGGGGAGGTCAAAAAAGGGAGGGGAGAAGAAGGGGGAGGGAATTCATTAGGTCTTAAAAAACAAAAAGAAAGGAATAACAAGGGAGGGGGCAGAAAGGGAAGTCAATCAAGGGAGGGGATAAGGGATACTGGCTCATAGCAAACCACTGGTTTAAAAGAAAATAGTATAAGAAGAAGGGGTGGGTCTAGGGGAGGATACAAAAATGTCAGTGAATGCACAACTAACAATTGTAACTCTGAATGTGAATGGGATGAACTCGCTCATAAAACGGAAGCAAATAGAAGAGTGGATCAGAAACCAAAATCCTACCATATGTTGTCTACAAGAAACACATATGAGGCGGGTAGACACACACAAGTTCAAGGTTAAGGATATGAGCAAAATCTTTTGGGCGTCAAATGAGAAAAAGAAGGCAGGAGTGGCTATCATGATCTCTGACAAAGCCAAAGTAAAAATAGATATGATTAAAAAAGACAGGGAAGGTCATTAAATCCTGATTAAAGGCAGTATAAACAATGAGGAAATAACACTGCTCAATATATATGCAACAAGTGGTATAGCATCCAAATTCATAAAGGAGAAACTGGCAAAGCTCAAGAAGGAAATAGATAGTAAAACCATAATAGTGGGAGATCTAAATATTCCTCTTTCAGATCTAGATAAATCAAACCAAAAAATAAATAAGAAAGAGGTAAAAGAGGTGAATGAAGTCCTAGAAAAATTAGATTTAATAGATGTGTGGAGAAAAATAAATAGGGACAAAAAGGAATACACCTTCTTTTCAGCTGCACATGGTACATTTACAAAGATTGACCATGTAATAGGGCATAGAATCATTGTAAATAAATGCAAAAGAGCAGATATAATAAATGTAAGCTTCTCAGATCACAATGCAATAAAAATAATAATTAGTAAGGGCACCTGGACAGGCAAATCAAAAACCAATTGGAAATTAAACAATATGATTCTCCAAAACCAATTTGTCAAAGAAGAAATCATAGAAACAATCAACAATTTCATGGAAGAGAATGACAATGATGAGACATCCTACCAAACTCTGTGGGATGCAGCCAAGACAGTACTCAGGGGGAAATTTATATCCTTGAGTGCATATATTAACAAATTAAGGAGGGCAGAGATTAATGAATTGGGCATGCAACTCAAAAAATTAGAAAGCGAGCAAATTAAAAACCCCCAGATGAAAACTAAATTAGAAATACTAAAAATTAAGGGAGAAATTAATAAAATCAAAAGTAAAAGAACTATTGAATTAATAAATAAGACTAGAAACTGGTATTTTGAAAAAACAGATAAAATAG
>NC_058134.1:76610846-76701047 GCF_016433145.1 Gracilinanus agilis | reverse complement strand
TATAAAGCAGCAGTCATCAAAACAATATGGTACTGGCTAAGAGATAGAAGGGAGGATCAGTGGAATGGACTTGGGGTTAATGATGTCAGCAAGACAGTGTATGATAAACCCAAAGAGCCCAACTTTTGGGACATGAATCCACTATTTGACAAAAACTGCTGGGAAATTTGGAAAACAATATGGGAAAGATTAGGTTTAGATCAACATCTCACACCCTACACCAAGATAAATTCAGAATGGGTGAATGACTTGAATATAAAGAGGGAAACTATAAATAAGCTAACAGAAAACAAAATAGTATACCTATCAGATCTCTGGGAAAGGAAAGATTTTAAAACCAAGCAAGAGTCAGAGAAAATTACAAAATGTAAATTAAATGGTTTTGGTTATATCAAGCTAAAAAGCTTTTGTACAAACAAAAACAATGTAGTCAAAATCAGAAGGGAAACAACAAATTGGGAAAAAATCTTTATAACAAAAAACTCTGACAGGGGTCTAATTACTCAAATATACAAGGAATTAAATCAATTTTATAAAAAATCAAGCCATTCCCCAATTGATAAATGGGCAAGAGACATGAATAGGCAATTCTCAGGTAAAGAAATCAAAAGTATCAATAAGCACATGAGAAAGTGTTCTAAATCTCTAATAATTAGAGAAATGCAAATCAAAACAACTCTGAGGTATCACCTCACACCTAGCAGATTGGCTAAAATGAAAGAAGGGGAGAGTAATGAATGCTGGAGGGGATGTGGTAAAATTGGGACATTAATGCATTGCTGGTGGAAGTTGTGAACTGATCCAACCATTCTGGCTGGCAATTTGGAATCATGCTCAAAGGGCTATAAAAGAATGCCTGCCCTTTGATCCAGCCATACCATTGTTGGGTTTGTACCCCAAAGAGATCATAGATAAACAGACTTGTACGAAAATATTCATAGCTGCGCTTTTTGTAGTGGCAAAAAACTGGAAAATGAGGGGATGCCCATCAAATGGGGAATGGCCGAACAAACTGTGGTATATGTGGGTGATGGAATACTATTGCGCTAAAGGGAATAATAAACTGGAGGAGTTCCAGGCGAACTGGAGAGACCTCCAGGAACTGATGCAGAGCGAAAGGAGCAGAGCCAGAAGAACATTGTACACAGAGACTGATATACTGTGGTAAAATGGAATGTAATGGACCTCTGTACCAGCAGCATTACAATGACCCAGGACAATTCTGAGGGATTTATGGTAAAGATGCTGCCCACATTCAGAGGAAGGACTGCAGGAGAGGAAACATATAAGAAAAACAACTGCTTGAACGCATGGGTTGGGGTGGACATGATTGGGGATGTGGACTCGAAACTACCACACCAATGCAACTACCAACAATTTGGAAATAGGCCCTGAACAAGGACACATGTTACAACCAGTGGAAATGTGCATCGGCCATGGGTGGGGGGAGTGCGGAGGGTGAAGGGGAAAGTAGGTGCATGAATCATGTAACCATGTTAAAAATGAATATTAATAAATGTTTAAAAAAAATTCATACCTTAGTCCTAGAGAACTTGTCTGAGGCTGAAGAAGACTCAGTGATCAGCCTAATATCACTGGACTACCAAGTTTAGATTTGGACCAAAACCTCCCTTACTCCAAGCCCAATGCTTTTTAATATGTTACCTGACCTCTACTATGCCAAGAGGCATCCACATTTAAGACATATTTGGCAAGACCTGGAGTCAGGAAGATCTAATTTAAAATCTGGTCTTGGACACCTATAACCCTACTAGATAAGTCACTTAACTCTGTTTGCCTCAGTTAAATAGCCAACTACTTCAGCTTCTACTGAAAATGACTAAACAATAATAAATAAAAAAACTTAAAAGGCAAAACCAAGTTTGCTCAATTCTTACTTTACTTTCTGTCTTTGGCTTTAATATCTATATTTCAATCACTTGTACAAAATTCTGATTAATACTCAATATCTCTTGGCTATCTCCCTAGAAAAAAGCACACTTAATGTCTTCAAGATATGAATTATATTCATTTAGATATACAACAATATGAATTTAATAAGCATTCCTTTTGACTAGTGATGGTACCTGGGAAGACAAAGGAAAAAAATATCTAGCAGGAAATACCAGATTATAAAGGATAACAATGTGGCAATTTAAAAGTTGTTCTGCAGTCATCAGCTGGCTCACATCTACACTTTACAAATACAATCAACATGACAACAGGCACTTTTTAAATAGCTACTCATCAAAAGTTGTAAATACTTTGCTTAATAAAGTTTCAATTTACACAATTTATCTGGAAACCTTTATTTCACACAAAGCAAGTTACTCCTGCTTTCTGAGCTAACAGCAAGCAGCACAACTGAAAAGTGTGAAAATCCTTTTTTCCTCCTAAATTACATTATAATTTTAGAAAGGTTTTACCTTCATTGCTGATTGAGTTTGAATTGGCCATGGCTACTAACATCTGAGCTTTGAATTTCTCTGACTCATTTTCAGACTATCCTCCCTGAAAGGTACCTTAATGCATAAAGATCACTTTTTTAAAGACAATTTGCCAAGTGAGGAATTATTTTGTAATGCCCAGGGCAAATCCTATCTTTCCAGTACATTATTGGGCCTCAATTGTTTTTATAAAGGGGAGGTGATTACTACAAATAATGAGCACTCAGGCACAATAGCTGTATGACGCCAGGCAAGTCCTTGCACTCTGCCTCAGTTTCCTCATCTGTGGAATCAACTGAAAAAGAAAATGGCCAACTGTCCCAGTATCTTTGCCAAGATAATTCCAAATAGGCTCACGGAGAACCAGACATGACTAAAGAGCAGAAACAGCAGGTCACTCGTATGGCCTGTTCTCCCAGGACTATTGTGAGAAAAATAATTTATGTACCATAAATGTGAGTTGTGATCTGTAATGTAAGAGGCAGCAGGGCGCATTGAATAAACAGCTAGATTTCAAGCTGGGAAGATATAGGGTTCAAGACCCATCTCTGGAGCATACTGCAAGAAAGATCTTATGCAAGTCATTTAACCTCTGTTAAATGCAGTTACTCATTTGTAAAATGGAGGAAATTGAATTAAAAGACCTTTAAGGTTCCCTTTAGCCTAAATCTTCAGTGATCTTGTTCAGCTTTTACTATCTTGTACCTCTCTCTCTCCAGTCTGATAATATATTACTTCCCTTCATGTATTCTGTGGTCCAGGCAAAGAGCCTCCTTGCTGCTCCTCACATGTGACATTTCATTTACAATCCCTTTGCCTTTGCAGAAGTTGTCCTCTAAGCCTCAAATGCATCCCTTCCTCAACCTCAATCTCATAGAATCTGGAACTTCAAAGCTCAGATTAAGAGCCACCCACTACCTGAGTCTTTCTCTGATCCACCTCCCTGTTAGAGCCTGCTTCCAACCCCAAATTACCTTGCATTGGTACATATTTGGTATATGTGTATGTTTGTGTGTGTGATTTGCCCCTGCCATAACATAATTTCCCTAAGGGCAATGAAGATTTCATTTTGGTCTGCATCCCCATTGCCTAGAATAGAGTGGGTAATATTAATAATAAACTTAATAAATGCTTGATAATACAGTTAGTGGCCTTAAGGTTACCAAGCTGATGAGGCATTTCTCCAATATAACTATGCTGGTTAAGGTCAGCACAGCCCACCTGGGTCCATCTTAGCAGGACGTGTGCTGGTACCACTTCAAGAATCCGGGGTCCCTTCCTTGCTACACTGAAGTAGAATGTTAATGAAGTCTAATATACTGCTAATGCCTGAGGGATCAGGCACTACCCTTACTGAATGCTGATGCCCCAGAACGATGGGAAATATACCAAAAAGGAGAAGAAAGTCCTCTGCCCTGTAGGAGTACCCCCTCTCAGTGGCAAGATAAGACGGAAATAAAAAACTAATCAAGGATAACATAAGCAAAACTAATTAGACCCTTGAACATCTTTAAACTTTATCAGAACAAATATGGTCTAGTTTAGGGTTGTGGTGTTCAAATCCAAAAGGGTTTTTTGTTCTCATGGTATACACTAAGTTCAAAGATATTTTTTTCCTCTAAAGTACTTCCTGGACAGGATGTTCTTTTTAATACATAAACTTAACAATAATAACAACTATTCGTATTCATCTGTAAATGAGAAGGCAGGACTAGATGGCCTCTCAGGCCCCCTTCTTTCTCTAATCTAGGATCCTCCGCTTTAATAGTGAGAATTACAAAGCACTTTCCCCATAACAGCCATGTGCAGTATAAAATCACAGGTTCAGAGCTGGAAAGAAACATCCTTTTAGAGATGAGGAACTGAGGCTGAATGGCAATTTGCTCCTAGTCATCTGGGTATTAATCAACAAAATCAGGATTTGAACCATCGTTCTCTGATACCAAATCCAGTCATCTTTCTATGGAATCATACTGCTTCTTTAGGAAGCTCAAGGACCCATCCCCAATTTACAGTTGAAGACACTTGTGATTCAGAAAGATTAGGTTTACTAGAGCCACTTAGTTATGTATTAAGAGTTTGAGTAATACCATCCCCCATCAAGTTTTCAGTCTCTAAAATGATCCATCTATCCACTATATTGTTATTCATTTTTTCATTTAGTCATTTTTCAGTCATATAAGACTTTCTGCGACCTCAATGAGGTTTACTCTGCCAAAGATATCAGAGTGGTTTACCCCCATCAAGTTTTCAATCTCTAAAATGAATGATCCATCTATCCACTACATTGTTATTCATGTTTTTGTTGCTGTTTAGTCATTTTTCAGTCATATAAGACTTTCTGTGACCCCACTGGGGTTTATTTTGCAAAAATTTTTTTTATTTTTTTGCAAAGTGGTTTACCACTTCCTTCTCCAGTTCATTTTACAGATGAGGGAACTGAGTCGAACCAGATTAAGTGGACAGGGCCACACAGTAAGGATTTTGAGGCTAAGTCTGAACTTCAGTCTTCCTGACTCCATGCCTGGCACTCTACCCACTGTGCCACCTAACTGCCCATCCATTATTACAAAGCTGCTTTTATTTCTTAGGATGGGCTAGGTCAAAGGCAGAAGAGACAGTTACCTTAGTGGCATTACTTCAGTAGGGCAAGTTGCCCCTCTAGGGAATCTGTGGGGAAAAAAATCTATTGATGTTATTTTTAAAGTACAAAGGTATTTCCAGGCAATGGATATCTATTATAAATGGGGAATGATCCATCTCTTGAGTATAATGAATCAGAATGAATACACTAGGGCAATCCTTTCGGAGGGCCTATACTGGCAGGGACTCAGGAAGGCAACTAGGTAATAGAAAAAACAAAGAAGGGGCCAACTTTGCTAGATACTGCTATAAATACATCTGCTACCTATAAATAACCCCTTAGCCAAGATTCAAAGAAAGGGCACTGCCTTCTTTGGTTGCAGGCTACATTTTTGTGACTACTTTTCTCCTTGAAAGCTATTCTAAGATATTGTTAGCCTAGAATTCCCCAAATACACCATGAATCCAGTAGTCATCAATGGGGAGAACTGTAGTAACACACAGGTCTATCTATAGGACACAAGACCAAGGGAATTGCCCAAGAGGTCAACCAACCTGCCCAGGAATGTCCAAAGTCCAAAATTTGAACCCAGGTCTTCATGCCTCCTCATCCCCTATTCTATGCTGCCTCCCCAGTCTGAAAGGGTCTACGTACAACTGCTGGGAGAGTTAGAAGATTCAGATTAAACTTTGCTCCACACTGGAGGAACTCCCCCTCTCTCCCTACCACCATTTTATGGTCCAGAATTGAAAGTACTGCTACACAGAGAAGGGAAGTTACTTTCCAATAAAAAAAAAAAAGCTATCCAATAAAAATTCAGGGACAGAAAGAACCCAAGCCCATATTCCTAAGCCAGTTCTTTGCTTTATTTAAAATTGAGCAGTGGTGGGACAGAAGAGGGAAAGCTATCCGATCAACTGACATTTATTTAGAAAGAGAAATAAGTCCAGATACTTCATCCCTTTTGTTCACTACAGTTTTATGTTTCACATTTCTGGGCAGAGCTGGGCAGCAAGGCATTATTCTATGGCAACAGGCCTAGGATTACACTTACATAAAATAAACACAGAAAGAAAATGTATGAAAAAAATGACATGGTTGTTATAATTGGATGAAACCTAGTGAAGTATCGAAGTAAGGCAAAATTTACAAAATTCATTTCTTTTTATCTTCCTGTATTCTTTGATAACAAATAGAAATGCACGGCGGCTGCTAAAGTCACTATGAGGAAGCAGAAAGGAGAAAAAGGATGGAGACTGAATATTTAACTTTACATATCCTCCTAACTTCCTAACAAAAAGCCAGCATTATGAACTTTTTTCTTTTTAACTTCATAAAAATATGAGTCATTTTCCAAAGGAACAAGATGAATGAGTCCTCTTGGAGTAACTTAAAGCCTTGAATATCTTTGAAATGTATTAGAATATAGAAGAGTAAGTTTCACAAAATAGGTCTGTTAATTCTTAATAATGCATTTCTCTGGGGGGCAGGTAGGTAGCTAGAGGATTGAGCACCAGGCCTAGAGACTGGACCAGGTCCTAAGTTCAGATTGGACTACAGGCACTTCCTAGCTTTGTGATCTAGCTTTGTGTGGGCAAGTCATTTAACCCCTATTGCCTAACCCTTACCATTCTTCTACTTTGGAACCAATACTTAGGATTGATTCTAAGACAGAAAGTAAGGGTTTGGTTTTTTTAAATACATTTATTAAATCTGTTACCAAAAATCAATGTATTACCAAGGCTCTTCTCCAAAAGGGCAATTTATCATTTGAGTTGTTCCTCTCTCTACTCCTATTCCGAAGCACATTCCTACTTCCAGTTTGGTAAAGTAAAAAATGGTCTACCGTGAGGATCTAGCAAACTTTGGCATGAAAGTTTCTGGGCTACCTTGGCAAAACCCAAAGGTGATATTTCTCCTTAAAACTCTGGGCAATGACAGGAGAAGGGTGCCCAAAGCACAATGGAGTGGTAAGTACACAAGCTTTACATTTAATGTGATTTTCTATTTATTTGCCAGTCAATATGCCCAAATACATAACTCTCTAGACAGTGATTCCCAAAGTGGGCGCCACCACCCCCTGGTGGGTGCTGCAGCAATCCAGGGGAGCAGTGATGGCCACAGGTGCATTTGGGGGCGGTGAATAACTAACTGTAAAGGGGTGGTGATAGTATGTGACAGAGGGTGCTAAGTAATATTTTTTCTGGAAAGGGGGCAGTAGACCAAAAAAATTTGGGAACCACTGCTCTAGGACATTCCAATGTGACTAAGAAGTAACTACTGAAAGATAGTAGGACATACTGAAACCAAAATACAAATCCAACAAATATCCCCCCATTGATAATAACCAAGAACAGTAGTCATAAAAGGAGGAGGAAGAAGAAAGAAAAAAGAACTAATAATAGTAACAGAAGTTATAATAATAACAACAGTAATAATAATAGTAGCAACTAGCACTTATATAGTGCTTTGAAGTTTACAAAGCACTTTACAAATTTCTCATTTGATCCTCATAAAAAAAACCAGGGGGTAGATATTATCCCAATTTTATAAATGAGGAAACCAAGGCAGCAATTCCCCAATCATCAGGCTAGTAAGTCTATACAGACTCAAGTTTTCCTGACTCCAGGCTAGGTGATCTATCCACTGCTCTAATTACACATTTAATAAAAATGATAAAGCATTGTTGGAATTTCTTAGGAAAAACAGAAGCTAACTATGGTGGGAGGGGGGGACAGCTGAGAATAATAAGGTAGCCATATCAAGACCTGGAATGAAATTCAGACTGAGTATTTTAACTATAGAAAGATCTCCTTACATTGTTACTCCTCTCAAAAAAAATAAATATCGTCATATTTTCAAAATATGAAGGGGAAAACCCAGGGACAGAAACAGTTAATGAGTATACATCAAGCAATTATAATGAATTGTGGGTTGAGAAATGTCTTCCATTCCCCAATACTAAATCTGGATTTTTTTTAAATGCATCAAGGCATATCTGAAGAAAGGACTACATTTCCCATGAGTTTCTGGGCCCCAAGGGGAGGTTTATTAAAGTTCCTAAAATCCCAATTCCTATGATACTGTAGTACAGAGTGGCTGTGTCACAAGGCATGGGATCTATTGGAAAAGAGGTTTCTGAGAAGAAAGGAAGACACATTAGAAGAGTTGACGACCACTGTGGTGCTGAGTTATAACAAAAAGATGCCCAATAATCTAGCACTTGTGGAGTTTGCCTGCTGAGAATTAGCAGTGGGGAACTAAGAAACTGCAGCTGTGATCAATACAGCTGAAAGCAGTGGACTCTATGAACTGGGGAGACTCCAGTGCTGCAGGAGTCAATCTTCCCTCTACTCTTTGGTCAAGCTATAGGAGAGACATCTGCTCAACACTCCACCATGCTAGAGTGTGAGATCTAAGATCAACTGTTTCTCACAACATTTCCTTGAGTTGAAATTAATTGGTGTGTATGTATGTGTGCACACGTGCAAGTCTGTCTCTGTTTTTTGACTGCTTTTCTTTTCCCTTTGCTATGTTTTTTTGTCCCAAATAAATGTGGCTTTTATAGTGCATGCTCTCTGTCTAATCTGCTAGCTTAGTACACATTGAATTTAGATGATGGAGGCTTCTAGCAGAGCTTGGAAAGGACCTCTGAACAAATGAAGTACATATTCATTTAACCCCATCTCTTTACCTAGGAGTTCATGAGAATCTAGAGCGAGCTGTGGGCGTTATGGGCTTCATCAAGTCAACCATTTTCATTGCTAACATTCTGTAAGCATTCATGCTTCTTCGTGTGAGTTTTTATCCAAGATGGCCAGACATTAGGGTGAATAGAATCAACTAAAAACCCATGACACATAACTGATGTCATCTTTTCCAAGATATTCCATCTATAAGGATTATCCATCACCACCACCACTACCCCTACCCAAGAATAGTTTTTACATGACTTGACAGAGACAAGGGTATTCCATCTGATTCAATACATTTCCTTTAAGGAGGGCTTCACTAAATAAAAGGGAATTTTTTGCCTGTCCAGAAATTATTTAGACTGCCAAAACCAGAAGTCATATTAATGGAATGAGTGAAAGAGACAGGTGCAAAATTTTCTACATGCCCAATACATGTGAAAAATTCTTGCACTAATACCAAAGAAAGAACAGAATTATTGGAAATTGTGGAATAAGTGAAGGAGACAAGTACACACTTTTCTATATGCCCAATACATAAGAAAAAATACTGCATTAATACCAAAGAGAGCAGAACGATTGGAAATGAAGATAACATTTGGTGCTAACTCACCAAATATATGGGTTTATAGAACAAGTTCTACTCTCAGGCATGAAATGATGCAGCTGGGGCTAGGCATAAGTTAATTCTCTGGCAAATACTAATGGGCATTTTAAGTAGGATTTCCAACAGGGGTCAGCCCCATGGGGAAGATGAAGTTACAAAATTGCCTGTAGAAAATCATATATGAGGATAGCCCTAATATTTTTGTGCAGGGGAAAGGAATCAGACTAATTACATACCAAAGAGTTAAAGAAAAAATTAGCAAACATATATAGAAACAAACTATATATCAGCCTCTGATAGGTACTAGAGAAGTCACCAAAGAGCAATAAACATTCTAGCTTTGGTTGTGAAGAGGTCACTAGGTCATGTAGGAGATACAGCACTAGATTTAAAGGCAAGAAGACTTGAGTTCAAATCCTACTTCAGACGCTGACACTAAACCTGTCTCAGCCTCAGTTTCTTCTTCTATGAAACAAGAGGATTGGAAACTTGACAACCTCTAGTGTCCCTTTTAGTTCTACATATATATAATCTAAAAAAGACGAAGAAAAAGTTTCACTTTTGGATGGTGATGTAAGGGAAGTGAGAATTGTATTGTTTATTGAATACAAGTTAAGAAGACTTTCTTTGGGGGGTTTTTGTTTTGTTTTGTTTTGTATTTAGCTCTGACTGAAGGTACTATGCCTCCTTTTCCTAAGTCCCTTCATGAACTTCTTAAAAAATGGATCGCTTAAAGCTGAAGACAAATGAGGGTATTAACCTGACTCATCATACCCAAGGGATAGTTCTGGCAGACCCAACTTTCTCTGTCTTCACAACATATGTAACAAAAGAATTGCCATGCATTAGGTAAAACATGACTACTTGTTCTATCTCTGGCTGGCAAATTCCAGTGCCAAGTATTGCTAATGCCCCTTGACTGTCTCTCCTCTAGAGACTCTTTTGCTCCTGTACATGTATTTACCTTTCCAAACTCTCAGTTTCCTTCACAATTCATTTCTCTACCCCAGCCCCCGTCACTGTTTGCCTACCATAGTTTTTGATATGGTGCTTATTTGCTTATCTGCCTAAACTTCCCATGGTTTTGCTTTACTAACCTAGCTCTCCTCTTTATGCCCTCCAAGAACATCCTTAGAATGTTTCTGTTTCCCTTCCTTAGAGATCTCACCCTTCCAGCTCAGCCCATCGTAGATAAGACAGAATACTCTGAAACATTCGTTAGGCAGACAGTTAGTTATGGATGCCCTGTTAACAGCTGTAAAAACAGTATAGAATTGTAGAAAGAAAAGGCTAAAATGGACTTCAGAAATCATCTAATCCAATTGACTCATTTTATAGTGGGAAAAACTGAGGCTCAGAGAGATAATAACAACTATACTAACATCTGACATTAATATGGCTCTCATTATCTTATTTGATCACCACAACAACTTTGTGAAGAACTTTAGCTATTAATATTCCCACTTTACAAATTAGTAAACTGATTTTAAGAGATATAATGACTTTTCCATATTAACACCCCTAGTAAAAGGCAGAGACCCATGTTTCCTAACTCCAAGTCCAGCACTACTATACCACATTTCCATCATTAATTACATCTTACAAGAATTTGAAGAATACATCCTTAAAAAGTAGAAAAATTAGATTGTAAAGAGATACATCCTATGACAAAAATATATGTGTGTATACATATACGCATATTTATTCACCTGAAATGACAATAAATAGTTGTACAAGTATTTAACTGGCATATGCATATGATCAATTCCCAACCATAATGCTCATCAAAAATATACTGGGTCCTTCAAATGAATTTGTAGGGGGGGAAAGCCTAAAACTTGGAAGATTTCATCATACCACCATTTCTGCAAACATATTAATAACTAAGAAGGGAAAGGAAAAAAGAAGGGGGAAAGGGGAAGAGAAAGCAAGGGAAGAAAAGAAAGAAAGGGAGGGAGAGAGGAAGGAAAAGGAGAGAGAGAGAGAGAGAGAGAGAGTAGGAGGGAGGGAGGGTGGAAGGGAAGGAAAAAGGGAGGGTAGGAAAGAGGGAAGGAGGACACGAAGGAGGGAGGGAAGGAGGAAGGAAGAACCTTCTGTCTCTGCCTCTTTGACTTTGATGATCCTAAAAAATCATGATTGCTAATCTTGCCCTGATTTACACTCACTTTTATCCCACCTTTCCACCCTTGTTTGTGTAGGTAAGAGTGGAGAAGCCTCTCAGCTCCAATTAGTGTTTTGATCATTGACACACAGCCCCACCGTGAGGAACAGGAGAGCCTGTCTGACACCCTGAAAACAAATTACCAGTGGGAGACAAGGACCAAGCCACTTGCCATACAATATTAAGACCCCTCATAGTAGATACCAGAGATCATTAAACTCCAGTGACACATGAGGCAACTACCAACCTACCTGAATTCAGCTGGCAATATGTGTGCAACAAGTCCAACCTTCAGTCATGGTTGAAATTGTAGGAGACCCTCCAGCATTCTGACAACCTGCTACAGGGAGCCAGAACAAGCTGGTACTTCAAATACTGTATCCAGACATAGAGTATCACCCAAGCGGGCTACCAGCAATGACTAAGGGCACAGTGAGATCCCCTTCCCTTCCCAACACACCCCATATTCAGACCAACCAGTCCTCCCATCCCATCTAACAGCCCACCTATTCTTGTCCTTCTAGATAGCACTGCCAGGGCCCCCAGGTATTGCAGGTCCCAGCTTTGGAGAACTTGAGGACTTCTGAAAACTTTACAAATTCTGTTCTGACCCAAATCCCATGGCTGCCCCAGTGGTAATTAAAACTTTCAATGGGTACCAACCAAATTTGGTTCAGACAAGTGACACAGGAGACCAAGCCCTTGAAATTCTGAGTGAGGAAACATTGTGAGGTATTCAGCTTGAATAAAACCTGCTCCACCCTCCACCCCTCATCCCACTAATGCTAGGCATCAGTTGGCTGTTGCTGCATCAGCCTCCTAAAATATGGCATTCAAGGAAGACCACCTTTAGCTCCTAGTACTACTGGATACACAAATCTATAGAACAGCAGTCTAACATAAACTAGGAAAGATACACTAGCCTTAGTCTTCAGGTAAAAACTGAAAGAATGGGTCTCTCTAGCTCTCTACTCCCTTCACAGTGGTCTTGGTGAGACTCATTAAAAAGAAGAATGAGAGATTATGACTACCACAATTATAGAGCTATGCCATCACCATCCAGAATTCTCTGGGTCATAAATGAGCTCATAAAGTTCTCAAAATAATATCCTCTCTCTCAGTACATCACAACTGGTTTACATAAAGACGGAAATCAGAAAGCAGCTTTCCTGATTCTGTATGGCTTGAAATATAAATACTGCTTGGTTTCTACAAAATACCTGTCATTGTTCAAAGGTACATGTAGATTCAGAATTTTAGTATCTATTGAACTAGGAGTAGTGGGTTATCTGGATTGTCAGCACTAATCCAATGGTGCTGCATGACAACATAAAAAAACAAAACAAATTGGTTCAAGTTCACCTTGACTCTAGAATCAGGAATAAGACTTGGTTCTGTAATTTCATTGGCAGAAAGAACTCATGAAATGAGGTAACTCCCTCCCTTATCAATGCAGATGGACATCCTTAATTTACAAGCTTTGAGAATTACCTAAGGCACTAAGAAGCGAATTGTTTGGGGTCAAATGGCAGAGATGAGACTTGAATCCAAGTTGTCTTGGCTCTGACAACCTCCTTCTACTATACCACACTGTACTGGCCCATAACTGATACCTATGGCTGAAGGGAAATAGAACAGGAATAAACATATCTTGCCTAATACTTACAAATATCTCATTTGATCCCCTCAACTACTCTGGAAGTTAGGTACTATTTTCCTCACTTGACAAATGAGGAAATTGAAGCAAACATGTTATGTGACTTGTTTAGAGTTAAGTAGCCATTAAATTAGAACCTGAAGCTGGATTTGAACTTGTCTTCTTGCTTCCAGGCCCAATGTCCTATCTAATGTGCCAGTATAAGTAGGAAAAATACATAATCCAGGATATTTTCCACTCAGGAGGCAATAGAGCTGCCTCTACTACCTAACAGATTAGGAGAACATGCATGAAGAGAGCTAGCATACTATGGACTACATGGATACTCCAGAATTGGAAAAGGCTTTTCTCCATCAACTCTACCCAACCAAGTCAAGGTCTCTAGATTCAGGAATGTAATCTAGGAAGAGGGATGGCATTTGAGCTCACAGGCTCAATGGGGAGGATAGGGAAAGGCAGACCATGCCTATATAGGCATCTGACAAAAGCAAGAAATATATATCATCACTGCCATAAGACACCAAAGTCTTGGGAAGGCAGACTACCTTACTTTTGGTAGTCTTGGGCATCTGGACTTCAGGACATTCCTGGCTTGAAAACTCCACTTTAGGTTCATGCTTCCTGATTCCATCAGACTTTGACACTGCTATAAAATCAGTCTCCTAGATGGTGCTCCATTTGGAGACCACTATTACTCTCTGCTGCAGGGAGATTTCATTAAGCCCCGGAGACTTGGCTCAGTCTTAAGACCAAGCTGGGTGAGTCAATAGTCAATTATCATCTACAGGATTCCCAAAGTGGGTGCCACCGCCCCCTGGTGGGTGCTGCAGCAATCCAGGAGAGCAGTGATGGCCACAGGTGCATCTTTCCTATTAATTGCTATTAAATTTTTTTTAAATATTAAATTTTTTAAAAATAATAATTTCCAGGGCCGCTAAGTAATATTTTTTCTGGAAAGGGGGTGGTAAGCCAAAAAAGTTTGGGAACCACCAATCTACATCAATGTGACTCTTCAAAGAACATATACTTAAGAGCAGGCAGCATTCATAGATATTTACACGAAACAGCAAGCATGATACTAATGTTCTCATATTTGCTTTCTCCATTTCTGTAATTTCAAACAAATCTGCATTAAAACTAAATTTTCATTCAAATCGAACAGAAGAGTTCAGTGAACCTGAAATGGAAGGGATGAACAAACCCAATGGGAATATTTTGTTTAATTAAGTCAGGGCACACACTTCTTTCTGCCAAGTACACTAGGAAAAAGCTCAAGGAAGTTAACTGGGCAACATTCAAGTTAATATGATTTGACAGACTCATTAGCACGAGGAATAAGTGTCTGTCAGCCAAAATAATCCAATTAACAATGCTCTAAAATCATAAGGACACACATATTTCACTTCCTTTGCACATATATGTTCATGTCAATTTTTTTTATTTAAAGCTTAAGAAAGCCTCAATACAAATGCTGAATATGCAGAAATAATATTAAAGACCTTAAATACAATTTAATTCACATTGTATTAATGGTATCTGGACTGAATCTACAATCCAAGAGCCAATTTAAATTCATGAAGTTCATCACCCTTCTAGTAGCTGGTCATTTTGTTTAGTCATTTTTGTTAGCTGTGTCTGACACTTCACTACCCCATTTGGGATTTTCTTGGCAAAGATATCACCATTTCCTTCTTCAACTCAATTTACAGAAGAGGAAAATGAGGCAAACAGGATTAAGTGATTTGCCATGGGTCACACAGCTAGTAAGTCTCTGAGGCCATATTTGAACTCAGGAAGATAAGCCTGGCTTTAGCTCTGACCTACTCTCCCAATTCTATCCAGTGTACCACTTGGCCCCTAGGTGATGAATTTGGTCATGGTAATGTATGAAAGAATGTTCATATAACCAAATAATATTACTGTCTAGACTTTGAAGCAAGGGCATTCTCAGATATATATGACCCTTTTTTATTATTTCATTGGGAGGAAACTGTATATTATTGAGACTGTTAAAATTATTATTCATTTGAAAAAAAATCAATATTTTTTTTCCAAATTCTGATGCTGTCTTTCACTGCAATGTAGGCTAAGATAACACCAAGGAACAAGTAGTAAAAATTTACCTCATACACAGGCTAATTATAAATGTGAAAATCATATATCAGACAATATGGCAGAATAAAAACAGGGACTCAACAAAGGACTCCCAAATTTTCCTTCAAACAACTTTAAAATAATGCCTCAAATAAAATCTGGAGCAGCAAAACATTGAAGTGAAACAATTTTCTCTCCAAAGATAATTCGGGAAGTCATTAGGAAAGATCTGTCTCCACAGAGGGGTGGTCAGACATGGAGCACAACACAGAATGTGCAGCCCACTGCAAACTGGCAGTGGCAGGCTTCAGAGGTGGTTCATCAGAGGCAGTAATAGCTTTGCAAGCTCTCAGCCCACAAACAGTAGGTGAGTCAGACAATTAGTCAAAAGATGGCACAGGATAGAGGACTTGGTTGCATGGCCCATCTGCCATTACAGGTGGCAATCCCAGAGTGAGAAGGAGTACTAGTACACTAAATCATGAGGCTGCAGGGGGACAGAGTTTTTGTGTTTTTAAAAAAATATCCAGCAATTTTTATTTCATCTTGGACATTTTAGAGCATGGTCATGACTCCAGAGTTGAAAAGGTTGCTCACAAACAAGAACAAGTACAAGTCAGGAGAATAGTGACCACAATTCTCCCTAGATCATATCACCTTGGAAGAAATGAAAACCTATAGGCACTCAGAGATAGCTCTGAAAACAGCAGCAGGAAAGGCCTGAATCTTGGAACAGTACTCCCTCTATCCTGGGAGCAAAGTCCACATTTAACATAAAGTTAAAAGTCAAGAAATAGGATGGGAAAATGAGCAAACAGCAAAAGAAATTGACCATGGAAACAGGATAGATACAAACAAAAAGTCAGAAGAAAAAGACAAAGTCAAAGCTGCTACATCCAAAGCCTCAAAGAAAAATGTGAATTGGTTTCAGGCCCCAAAAGAGCTTTACTAGGATTTTTTAATCAAATAAGAGTGTTAGAAGAAAAATTGGGAAAATAAAGGAGTGTTATAAAAAATTATGGAATGAGAGTCAACAGCTTCATAAAGGAATAATAAAAATTTGTAAAAAATAATACTTTTTTTAAATTGCCCACATGGCAAAACAAGCACAAAAATCCACTGAAGAGAAGAACTCCTCATAAAGTAAAATTCAAATCATCAAAGAAAATTGTCCAATATCCTAGAATCTAGGGGTAAAATAGAAATTGAAAGAATCTGCCAACCATCTCTTAAAAGAGATCCACAAAAGAAAACTCCCAGGAATATTATGGCCAAATTCATGTCAAGAAGAAAATATTGCAAATAATCAGAAAGAATTCAAATATTTGTGGAATAAGTCAGGAAAACAAAAGATTTAGCAGCTGCTACATTAAAGAATTAAAGAACCTAGAATATGATATTCCAAAGGGCAAAGGAGATAGGATAATAACCAAGAACACCTATGCAGCAAAACTGAGTATAATACTTAAGGAGAAAACATAGATATTCAGTGAAATTGAAGATTTTTCAAGAATTCCTAATGAGAAGACCAGAGCTGAATAGACAATTTGACTTCTAAACATAAAACTCTAAAGAATAAAAAGGTAAACATGAAAGAGAAGTCATAAAGGATTCAATGAGGCTAAACCATTTACATTTCCACATGGTAAAATAGTACTTATAACTCCATAATAACTGTCATTATTAGGTCAGTTAGAAGGAGTATACATAGACATAGATACCCTATGTAAGAGTTAACTATGATGGGACAATTTAAAAAAATAAAAAAGAGGGATGTACTAGGAGAAGGAAGAAAGGAGAAGCAGAATAGGGAAAATTATCTCTCATAAAGAAGGCATAAAAGGAAGAGCTTTTACAGTGGAGGAGAAGAGGGAGAGGATGGCAAGTAACACTTGGATCTTATTCTCGTTGAAATTGGCTCAAAGAGGAAATAACATATATTCAATGAGGTATAGAAATCTGATAGAAGGGAAAGAGATAAGGTGGGGATGATAGAAGGAAGGGAGATTAAGGAAGGAGATGTTAAGCAAAGCATTCTTTTGAGGAGAGACTGGGTAAAAGGAGAGTGAGAAGGATAAACAAGAGGAAAATAGGATGGAAGGAAATATACCATAATCATCACCATAAATACAAATGAGATGAACTCATCCATAAAATGGATTAAAAACCAGAATCTGACAATATGCTGTTTATAAGAAACATACTTAAAACAGAAAGACACACAGAGAATAAAGTTAAGGGACCAGAGAAGAATATATTATATTTTAGCTGGGGTAAGAAAAATGAATGGATATAAATCATGATCTCTGATGAAACAAAGCAAAAAATAACTCCAATTAAAAGAGATAAGCAGGAAAACTACATTTTCCTAAAAGGTGCCACAGACAATTATGTAATATCACTCCTAAAAATATATGCACTAAAAAGTATAGCATCCAGATCCTTAAAGGAAAAGTTAAATGAGTTACAGAAAAAAATAGTAAAAGTACATTAGTGGAGGATCTCTACTTTCCTTTCTCAGAACTTGATCAATCTAACCAGAGTGGAAAAAAAAATAAGAAAGAAGTTAGATGAACACAATTTTAGGAAAGTTAAATATGATAGGCCTGTGGAGAAGAATGAATAGGAATAGAAAGAAATATACTTTTTCTTAGTGGTACAAAGCACAAATACAAAAAACTGACCATGTATTAGGGCATTAAAACTTCATAAATAGATGCATAAAAGCAAAAAATATTAAATGTACCCTTTTCTAATAACAATGCAATAAAAATTGCATTCAATAAAGGGCCATGGAAACAGATTAAAAATTAATTGGAAACTAAATAATCTAATGCCAAGGAATGAGCGAGTCAAAGAACAAACCAAAGAAACAATCAAATATTTCATTAAAGAGAATGACAACAGTGAAATAGCATACTAAATTTTATTAGATGCAGGCAAAGGAGTAATTAGAAGAAAACTTATATCTCTAAAGACTTACATCATTTAATAGGGAAAGAGTAGATCAATTAATTGGGCATATAATTTAAAAAACTAGAAAAAGAACACATTTTAAAATCCTCAATTAAACACCAAATTGGAATCCTTATAAGCAAAGAAGTGATTATGAAAGTAAGAAAAACACTGAACTAATAAAACTAGGAGCTGGTTTTATGAAGAAAAGAAACAATAAAAGAGATGTCACTGGTTAATCTGTCTTTTAAAAAAGAAAGAGGAAAAACAAATTACTAGTATCAAAAATGAAAAGGGTAAATTCACCATCAATGAAGAGGAAATTAAAGTAATTATTAGGAACTGTTTTGCCCAATTATATGCTAATAATTAACAATCTAAGAGAAAATGATGAATATTCACAAAAATATAAATTGCTTAGCAAGGGAATATAACAAATTTGGAGGGGATATAGGGAAATTGGGATATTAAGGTACTGCTGGTGTTGGTGGGAATCGATCCAAGTACTCTGGAGAGCAAGTTGAAACTATGCCTAAAGGGCTATAAAACTCTACATACCCTTTTACCCAGCAATATACTATTATTATGTATATATCTCAAAGAGGCTTTTTTAAAAGGAAGGGAGGGAACCTATACTCTATATGTACAAAAATATTTGTAGCAGTTCTTTTGGTGGTGACAAAGGATTAGAATTGAAGGAATGTCCATCAATTGGGGAATGATTGAACAAGTTGAGGCACATATTTGTGATAGAATACGACTGTGCTATGAGAAATGATGAACCAGATGGTTTCAGAAAAACCTGGAAAGACCTCCATGAATTGATACAAAGTGAAACGAGCAGAACCAGGAAACCATTGAATACTGTATCAGAAATACTGTGTTATGATTGACTTTGAATAACAGCTATTTTCAGCAATTAAATGATCAGAACATTTCCAAGGAACTTCTGATGAAAAACAGTATTCCTTCCAGAAAAACAACTGATGGAGTCTGAATGAAGATCAAAAGATACTTTTTTTCCTCCCTTTATTTTTCTTAGAGGACTTTTGGGTGTTTGGGGTTTTTGGTTTTGTTTTTTTTTTGGTCTGTATTTTCTTTTGCAACATGGCTAACATGGAAATGTTTTGCATGACTACACATGTATAATCTATATCAAATTTCTGGGCTTCTCAATGAGGGGGAGGGAAGGAGGGAGAAGATTTGGAACTAAAAACTTAAAAAATTTTAAAAATTGTTTTAAATGTAATTAGAAAAAATAAAATATTTATTAAAATTTTAAAAATCGTATTTCCCTAAATTACTTCTAGATAAGGAAATCAAGACATCAATTTTATAAATTCACATGCATATCTACCGTCATGTATTATTTTGTATTATAAAGTCTGTTGTCCCCACAAGTCTATTTTTTTTATCCTTACATTCTGTCTTAGAATTGATACTAAGTATAGACTCTAAAGCAAAAGAACAGTAGGGCTAGGCAATGGGGTTTAAGTGACTTGCCCAGGGTCACAGAGCTAAGAAGTTTCTAGGATCACATTTGAACTCAGGACCTCCTATCTCCAGGCTTGACTGAGCCACCTAGTACCCCTACTATGTTTTTTTTATTAATCAAGCTTTAAGCTCTACAAGTTCCAGATCCATATCTGATAATGTTTCTATCTCCAGCCTCACAATGTGGCATACTGTGCTGCACACAGTAGATAAATTTATTTGAAAATTGAATTATTTTGTCTTTAAGTTCACATAAAACCCAAATTTAAAACCTCATTAGACACTGAAGATCTCATGGGGCCAACACCAACTATAACATCATGAAAGTTTTAATGTACCTGATCAGGAGATATAAGTTATATTAATCTCAAATCCAGAGTGTAGAACTAGAAATAAGGAAGACCAAGGTTCGAATCCCATCCCAGAAACTCTGAAACTTAATAGCTCTGCGAAATTCAGTCAAGCCACTTAACCTCTGGTCTAAGTTTCCTTGTTTGTTAAATGGAGATAATGGGATTATTGTAAATCTGCAATGAGATCATGTGAATAAAAGAAAACATCTAGCAAAATTTTAATAAACTTAAAAACTTTAGCGCCAGGAAGAGCTAGATTCAAATTCGGCCACAGATATTTCCTAGGTGTGTGATCCTGAGCAATTCATTTAATTCAGATAGTCTAGCCCTTGTTACTCTTCTGTCTTAGGACTGATACTAAGACAAAAGGTAAGGATTTTTTTTAGAGTTTAAAATGTTTTATCATTATTAATTAATAACTCCCAATTTTAAGCCTCTTAATTTTAATATTAGATGAAAGAGACATTAATTTTGTAAATTGTCTATTGAAACAGGGTATGATGACTTTTGAAAGAAAAAAAAAAGTAAGCCTAACATGTTTACTAGCATTCCTTGGCCACCAACTCCATCCTTTTTAGAAGTTATTTTACCTAAAGTGAAGGGAGGGAACATTTCATGGGTAATTTGCTCCCACTTGCTGCTGCTGACAGGGTCAGTGTGAAGAACTGTTCCTGGTGCTGCCAGCTAAGTCTCAGGAGGTTTGGTTTGCTCAGAGCAGTTAGCTACTGTTACCACCCCTCTAATGGCCCTTCCTTTGGCTTTCAGCAAATGAGGTCACTAGTGGTTCTTTTCCACAGTTTTTATCCAAGTCATCAGAGGGACTCCCTACTGGCCTTCTGGATTATCTCCATGTCATATTATAGCTGGAAAATAATGCTTTGTTGGAGACATGATCTCATTGATAAAGTGGTGACCAGCATGGTAAAGGGTGTCCTGAAGTCATGCCATAAAAGGACTAGCTGAAAAAATGTTAACTTTTTATCCTGAAGAAGAGAGAACTTGAGGGGGGAAATGGAAGATGGATGGGAAATGAGAACCATCAAGTGTTTGCAGGTCTGTCCCAAGATAAAGGAAGTATACCTGTAATGATTCTGCTCAGCCAGACATCCAAAATGAATAGAAAATTCAGGGAAGCTATTTCAGTTCATTATAAGAGAAGACCTTATAATTAAAACAATCTGTGCTGCTTTAGCCTTAATAGTTTTCCCTTCATAGAAGGCTTCAATCAAAGACCTCCTGATCATTCAAGTAGTCATAGAAGGGATCCTGTGCAAATATAAGTTGAATTTAATGGTCTTGGAAGTCTCACCCAACTCTGAAATTCTGGGCTTCAAGGGTACTCCTTCTCCAGGACCTTGTCTTTCCCATTCTTGGTCAGCTTGGTGGTGCAGAGCACTGGACCTAGAGTTAGGAAAACCTAAGTTCAAATCCAGCCCCTGACATTTACTACTTGGCAAGTCAATTAACCTCTCTATGTCTCAAGAATGGGAATAATAATAGCACCTACTTCAGAGAGCTATTAGAATAAAATAATATTCGTAAACTCATTGCCAACCTTGAAGTATTATATAAATATACAAATACTAGCCATTATTTTTATTATTCTTATTATTAACCAATCTCTCCTGTTATAAATCCTTCATGAAACAAGTAATGCATTTGCTGAACCCATTAATACAGAGGTTCCCAGTCTTTTTGTGTGCCTTAGACCCTTTGGCAGTCTAGTGAAGCCTAAGGCTCACTCACTCCCTGTTCAAAATAATGTTTTTAAATATCTAAATAAAGTACATAAGATTCTAAAAGAAACCAAAAGTTAGTGAAAATAAAAATTTAATTTTTTTTTCTCATTCAAGGTAATAGACACACTTAAATGTATGCACCAAGCCTTTGGAAACTCCACTCTAGAGACCCTTAGAGTTGTCCTAGATTCTTGCATTGCTGATAATAGTTAATTCATTCATAGCTGATCCTCAAACATAATTGCTTTTACTGTATACGGTGTTCTCCTGGTTCTACTCACTTCACTTTGCATCACTTCTAATGAATCTTTCCAGGTTTTTCTGTGATTATCCTATTCATCATTTCTTATGGTGCAATAGATTTATTTTTTATGTAAAGATGTCAAAAGGCCAGTGATGATAAGCACAGGATAGGACAGATGGGCCCAACTAGAAAAAAGTATAAGGTTTTTGTTGACTGAAAGAAAGCTCATATATAAATCAAATGGTGCCAGTCAAAACTGCAGTTGTATTCTTGGTCTCTATTTATGAACATATAAAGTCTTAAGGGAGATAATTTGTTGCTGTTCAGTCATTTTTCCATCTTGTCTGACTCTCCATTACCCCATTTGAGGTTTTCTTGGAAAAGATATAATACTGGATTATCATTTCCTTCTCTAGTTCATTTTATAGATGAGGACACTGAAGCAAACAGGATTAAATGAGTTGCCCAGGATCACAAAGCTGGGACGTGTTTGAGGCCAGATTTGAACTCAGATTTCCCTGACTCTGGGCGTAGCACTCCATCCACAAAGACATGCTCTAAGGAACAGAAGAGCCTTGCTGTATTGTACCTTAGTCAGACCACATTTTGGAGTACTGTGACTAGTTCTCACCACATTTAAATGAAAAAATTGACAAGCCCAAGCATAATGAGAATAAATCAACTAGGATGAAGTGACTCCAAAGTAGGATATATGAAGAATGACTGAGGGAACTGAGAAGAAGAGACACAGAAGGGAAGATAGTCATTGCCTTCAAATACTTGAAAGGTTGTTTGTGGGAAAAGGGATTAGACATTTGGTGTAAACGCGGAGGGCCAAAGCAGATTTTAGTAGACCATAAGGAAGACCTTCCTAACCATTAGTTGTCTAAAAATGGAATAGTTTGTCTCTCAAGGTAGTGATTCTCTTTCTTTGGCTATATTCAAACATATGCAAGAGGACCACTTGTTCAGAATTTTATGGGGGCTCATGCTTCAGGGAGAATGAACTAGATGACCCCTAAGGTCCTAGGTCTAAAACTTAATGATTCCAATGTGTCCCGGGCACTGCTTCTACCCTTTAGCTTCATATCTGTGCCCAGGCAAGAATTCTCACTCTCAAGTTATTAACAATCTAATAATAAGGAAAGATGGTTTGGTATTTTATGACCAACACTAGAGACAAAACTGTGGCGGCTTCTGCAGATCTGGAATGCAGGGTCTATTCTATTAGTTTGCTAATGCAAAAAAGGTCATTAAGGAAATTAGATGAAACTGAAAAGATCCTCATATGTCTTTCTGGTCTGAAGTTGTTTCTTCACATTCAAAGCAAAGCACTCCAGGAGGATACATAATGCTCTTACATTACAGGAGAACCTGGTTTATCTGGCTCTATTGAGGAATTAAGTATTTTCAACTTGTGTTTAATGCTTTAAGCACCAAAACACTTATTAAAATAATTTCTCATGGAAATCACTTAAAAAAAGTGTATGGCAGGGGCAGCTGGGTAGCTCAGTGGATTGAGAGTCAGGCCTAGAGACGGGAGGTCCTAGGTTCAAATCTGGCCTCAGACACTTCCCAGCTGGGTGACCCTGGGCAAGTCACTTGACCCCCATTGCCCACCCTTACCACTCTTCCACCAAGGAACCAATACACAGAAGTTAAGGGTTTAAAATAAATAAATAATAATAATAATAATGTGTATGGCAATGGGGTTTGGGGTGGGGATGGGGTGGGGTGGCTAGCTGACTCAGTGAACAGAGTTCCAGGTCTGGAAATGGGAGATCCTTGGCTCAAATCTGGCCTCTGACACTTCCTAGCTATATGACCTCAAGTAAGTCACTTAACCCCAATTACCTAGCTCTTACCACTCTTCTGCCTTGAAATCAATACTTAAAATATCAATTCTAAGACAGAAGGTAAGGGTTGGTTTTTTTTTAAAGTATATGAGGTAGGGGCAGCTAAGGAGCATAGTATATAGAATGCTAGACCTGGAATCAAAAGAACCTGGGTTCAAATGTAGCCTCAGAAACTTACTAGCTATGTGACCTTGAGTAAGTCACTTAACCCCAGTTGCCTTAGCCCTCACTGCTCTTCTATCTCAGAATTGATACTAAGACAGAAAGTCAATGGGCTTTGTGTTTTGTTTTGCTTTGTTTTGTTTTATGTTTTAAGTCAGAAAGGACGAGTGTTCAGGGAAAACTAGCAACTCTGGTGTGAGGGCTTGGTGAATCTTTCAGGACTGATATCCACCTTTGGGGTCCAGCTTTCACCCAACTCTCACCTGTGGCTCCAAGAAGCTATAGTATATGCAGCAACTACACTCCAGCAAAACCATCATGGCAGACGGGCTACACTAGATGGAGGGTAACCAACATGCCTCAAACCTGTCAGTGATTTAGAAGCATGTAAAGACTTTCCCCTTAGAATGAATAGATAAGAACAATTTGTTCCAATGGCCATGAAGGCACCTGAAACAGGATCTACGGAGTACTCAGAGCTTGGTCAGACACAGAAGATGTCACAGTCATCCTCTGCACCCCAGGTCATCAGCTGTCATCTTGACTTTTATCTTGTCACTAAACGAAGATGACTCTGGAAGAGAGAGTGAGACTGATGACTTGACGGAACTCTCTCTGCCTCACTTACATCTAATTCCTGTGCAAGACATCAGCCCGTGATGTCAGTGGTCCTCTTCAAAAACGAGATGAATAATAACATACTTCCCTGATCTTAGAGTTCAATTAACAATGTATTTAACTTTTATTTATTAATTTTATTTATGTTTTAAATATATAATTATTAATATTTTATTTAGTATAATCTTATATAAGTTATATAATAAAGAAAATAATCAAAATTATTAATGTTACTAATTCATTTAACAATTTATTAAGCTCTTACTAAGGGCCACACACTGAAATCAATGTTAAGGAGACGAAGCAATACTAAGAAAGACCAGTCTTGCTGTCCATCGATTGGGAAATGGCTGATTAAGTTGTGGTATGACTATAATAGAATACTATTGTACCATAAGAAATGACAAGTAGGACAATTACACATACACACACACACAAAAAAAAACCCTAGAAAGACTTATGTTAAGTGATGCAAAGTAAAGTGAGCAGAACCAGGAAAACATTGTACCTAGTAATAGCAATAATGTATGATGATCAGCTATGAATGAATGAACTATTATCAGCAATGCAAGGATCTAGGACAGCTCCAAGAGACTCATCGTGATAAAGGCTATCTGCCACCTCCACAGAAGGAAACGATTGCATCTGACTGCAGATTGAAGCAAACCATTCTTCACTTTATTTCCTCCATGTGTTTCTCTCTAGTGTAAGTGAAATATCTTCTTTCACAACATGATGAACATGGAATTAGGGACTGGACATACAACCTATATTATCTCACCTACTGTCTCGGGGAAGGGGAAGTGAGCAAAGGAAGGGAGGGGAGAGAAGAGAACACGGATCACAAAATGTCAGAAAATGATTATTTAAAATTGTATCTACATGTAATCTGGAAAAAAAATGAAAAAGAAAAAAGACAAACAAGATTCTGTCATCAAGGATTGTCAATTCTAATCTAGGAGACAATAAGTAAAGAAGTAGGTAGATATAAAATATATACAGAATAGATGCAGATAATCTGAAAGATGGGGAGCTAGGTGGAGCAGTGGATAGAGTGCCGGACCTGATGACTTGAAAGATTTATCTTTCTGAGTGCAAATCTGACCTCAAACACGTATTAGCCGTGTGACCCTAGATAAGTCACTTAACCCTGTTTGCCTCAGTTTCCTCATCTATAAAATGAGCTGGAGAAGGATACGACAAATGGCTCCAGTAACTTTGCCAAGAAAACCCCAAATGGGGTCACAAAGCATCAGACACAACTGAAAAATAACAAAAAATCTGAAAGGCAAGACACATATAGCTAGGGGATGGGGAGAAACCTAGGAAAAGCCTCCTGCAGAGATTAAGCATTGAGCTGAATACTGGAGGAAGCCAGGAACCTAAGAGGTGAGAAGGAAAGAGCAGAGCATTCCAAGAATGAGGGACAAGCTTTCTTGATGCCTCAGAGGTTATCAAAATGGAAATCAAAATTATTTGGCTCAGTCATAAGGTCATTCCATTAGACTGTTGAGGGTTTTGAGTGGTAGGGGAAGGATGTCTATTGGACCTTAAAATTAATGTGGGGTCCTAGGTTGCTCTAGTTTTTTAAGCTATGTTTTCATCTTTTTTTCTGTCGTCATCCCTGGAAGCTTTTGCTTGCTCCCAAAGGTAAGCCTTCCTCTAACAGTAAACTCCCCCTTTTAATTTTCTGTTTTCAATCTGCTGCACAATGGTATATAGTACAAAATAATCAAAGTTGAGAGAAATGTGTCTTAAGAAGAATTAAACAGATTCTGAATAAAGCTTCTCATCTGTAAAATGTATGGGCTTCATGACAACCATTTGGACAAGCCAGAAACTATTTTTATTCAGTTCTTTTTAGCTACCTCCTGGATAGCTGACATTAACAAATAAGTGAATTTGGGATATCTGAGATATATTACTATCATGTTTTAGCTAGAAAATGATTTGAGAATTTAAAAGAACTATATCAACAAAACATATGTTTTGTTTTGAAACCATTACCTAATCTGACTGTGCCCAGGAGCCCAAGAAATAGGATAGATTAAAGTCATTTCTAGGAGAAAAGTTACTATAAATACAAGGTCCAAAATTGGGGTTGGGGGAGCCCAGTAAAAGATACAAAACTGGGCCATCTACAACCAAAGGCCGACTAACCAAGGAAAAACCCATTCATTTCATAAAATGTTCGTATATATGAACACCAAAATAACATGCTGCTTCTAACATCCACCCTCAGGACATATGCCTCGTGAAAACCATGATACTGTCATAAGATTATTAATTGAGTCAAGGAGTCCTATTAATAGTCAAGGGAACAGGAGTCAATTCAAACCCTGAACACTACCAAGCATTACTCAAGAAAGCCTACCAGTCTTATTTTTGGAGAAGGAGGGTGTGACATGGAAAGTATTCTCAAAATAGAGATTCACAAAATCAAGCTGATTTTTCAGTCCCATTAATTAAGGTTCAGTAGTAGCTGCTGCCAGTTCCATGCCATCTAACAATACTAAGCCAGTTAAAAACATTGCAGTTAAAGGTGTGAGAATGATCTTTTCTTCACTCCCAAAGAAACTGGCAAATAAACCTGGATTACTAGATCTTCTTTGTAGAAACAACTAAATGAATCAGTCCATTTCTTTGTCTCTGTTTTGAACCATCAGATGTTTTATGGATAAATGAAATATTGTGAAGAAAACAGGTACTGAGGATAAATATTTTAATTTGTCAGTTTGACTTTCAAGTATTTTAGGTATGGGGAAAAAAATAAAATTTTCTATTGTATTAGAGCTTATTGAAAATACAGACCCCCCATTAAAAAAGGGCAAGAAGGGGGCTGCAAATGGTGTTGGAGGATGTACAAATGCAAAGGATCAAATGAGACAATATTTCTAAAGAGCTTGTGTGTGCCTGGCACGTAATAGGTGCTAAATAAATGTTATTTATTTCCTCTTGTTCCTTTCCCTCTCATTCTCTAAATGTGTGGTTTAGTGGAAAGAGAGCTATACCTGATAGCAATCGGGGGCCAATTCTAGTCTCATCTCCAACATTCAGTAGCTGGGTGACAATAAAATAATAACTAACATTTTTATAGCACTATCAGATGCTCTACAATTATTCTCTCATTTGATCATCACAATAATGTTGGGAAATAGATGCTATCATTATCTTCATTTTATAGTTGAGAAAACTGAGGCAAACTGGGTTGACTTGCCCAGGGTCACACACCTCATACATTTCTGAGGCTGGATTTGACTTAGGAAGTTGAGTCTTCCTTAACTCCAAGTCCAGAGCTCTATCCACTGCCCCACCAGCTACCCCATAAGCACACCAACCTTCCTAAACCTCAGTTTACTCATCTATAAATTGAGGGCATAGCAGAGAATGAACGGACAGCCCATGTACTTCATTGGTGACCTCCAGTGCTGAATTGGGATGGATGAGTTACAATCTCTCCCTTGAATACATATCAAAGAGATCACAAACCCACTTAAGAAGAAAACAGGAAGAATACTTTCCTCCTGGGGTTGCTTTGAGGAAGCACTGAGATAATGGATATAAAGCCATAAAGTTCTATATAAATCAAGAGATATAACGATAGGCAGACACTAAAACACTTACAGTAGCACCTTTTGAAACACCTTAAAAGATCTGAAAACAAAAGTAGATGTCTCTTAATTAGGGAATGACTAAACAAGTTATGGCAAGTAGGTGGCTCAGTGGATAAGAACACTGGATCTTGGAGTCAGGAAGATCCAACTTCCCGAGTTCAAATCTAGCCTCAGACACTTACTAGAAGTGTGACTCTGGACAAGTCACTCAACTCTGTCTCTGTTTCTTCATCTGTAAAACGAGTTGGAGAAGGAAATGGTGAACCACTCCAGTATCTTTGCCAAGAAAAACTCAAATGGGGTCATGAAGAATCAGAAATAATTGAAAACAACAGAATGAAAACAACAATAAGCAAGTTGTGGTCCGTGAGCATAATGGAATTATATTGTCATCCAGTCAAGAAGCATTTCTTATATGCCTTCTCTGTGCCGAGGATATTGCTAAACTTTGGGTATACAATGAAAGGTAAAAACAGTTACTTCTCTCAGCAAAGTCCCCAGTCTACCAGGGAAGACAATACACAACTATATACAAACAAGACATACACAGGAAAAATGAAAGACAATCTCCCAGGGAAGATATATTATTTCATTATTGAATGGTTTAATAATTGGAGATCATCTCTAAGGTTGAGAGCTGGGAAGGCTTTCTTGATGTAAGAAACAATGAATGTGATGAACTAGAAAAGCTTGGGAAGATATCTAAACTAATCCAAAGGGAATGCTCTGATAAGACTGACTACATCAACTGAAATAGAAAAACAATAAAACCATTGCATCTGAATGCTATGAAATTATAACCACCAAGCTTGCTCTCAAAGAAGAAATATGAGGAACCACCTCCTAAAGCTTCTTTTCAGAGGTGGGGAACTATAGGTGTATAAGACTGTATACAACGGTAGACCTTTTCAATTGAACTGATTTAGTTTGTGGAGCTGGGTTTTTTCCTCTTGTGTTGTTTTTTGTTTGTTTGTTGTTATAAGGAGTCTCTCTATGGATGAGGCATGGAAGAAAATACAGGTAAGGAAAAAACTGCAATCTTTTTTTAAAAGAGGGGTAGCATCAATTGAGGAATGGCTAAGCAAGTTATGGTACGCAAATATGATGGAATAATAGCATGCTGTAAGAAATGATCAAGGGCATGGTTTCCAAAAAAACCTAGGAAAACTTGTATGAACTGATGCAGAGTAAAGAGACAAATGGAAAGATAAAAGAAAGTAATGGAAAGATCCCTAAAGAAGGAAGCTAGACTCTGGGTAAAGGAAAAGGCAGCAACTTTTCTGATGAGCATAGTATTGAAACATACTCCTCCTCCTCTTGGCACACAGACAGAGGATTACTGGAGCAGAATGTGGTATAGACTATCAAGTCACCATATCAGATGTTTTTGCTTAATTTGTTTGGTGGTTTGTTTGTTGTTGTTTTTTTTCATGAGAAAAGGAGTCAGTGGGGAGAGGGAAGGATATTTCTAGAAATGACTGTGATAAAAAACAAAAGGCATCAATAAAACTTTTTATAAATAGGTTTTGTCCTTTTACTAAACACACACACACACACACACACACACACACACACACTGCACCACAGCAGTGTGATATCAAGCAAAATCCATGGGCATGGAATATTGATATATATATAAAACACATATAGATCTCCACATTCACAATTGGTCAACTGCCTTTCTTTTTATTATTCCTGTGTTTTTATTATTATTAATATTCATCACAATAAATAAATAAAATGGCCAATTAAATAAATAAATGAATAAATAAATAAATAAACAACAAATAACAAATAAACATTCATCATAATAACAATAATTCTAACATAGAGATAGCCCTTTAAGGTTGATGATGCACTTTACACATGTTATCTGATTTGAGTGTTACAACAACTCTGTGAAGTAGGTACTATTATCATCCCCATTTTACAAATAAGGAATCACAGATTAAGGGACTAGTCCAAAGTCAGACAGTTATTAAATGTCTGAATCAAGATTAGAACTCAAGTATTCGTTGCTGATTTCAGGCAGCTAAGTGATTCCATGGAGAAAGCACTACCCCTGGAGTCAAGATGACCTGGCTTTAAATCCAGCCTCAGACACTTACTGGCAATGTGACCCTGAGCAAGTCACTTTTCCTTTCTGTTTGCCTTAATCTACTGGAGAGGAAAATGGCATCCCACTCCAGTATCCTTGCCAAGAAAACTCCATGGACAGAACTGGCATGCTATGGTCCCCTGGATCACAAAGGGTGGGACACAAATGAGAAAGACTGAATAGCAACAATATAGCAAATTCCTAATTCATGCAAGTCCAAGAGATTTATTACATAGGATGACTCACTTAGTGGAGAATGAGTGGGAATCAAATCAATCAACAAGCATCTAATAAGTGCCAGGCACTGTGCTAAGTGCTAAAGATTGATATGGAGATCATAATATTATAATAACAGAAGGTAACCAATAAAAACATGATTTTTTAAATTAAAAATAAAGGCAATGTAATCAAAGATAGAATCTTGAATGATCAATCCCCTTCTTTCCCTTTTTGGATCTTGGTTGGGATTTTTCCTTGGATGTTGTCTCCCAGGGGATGAGATTACTAAGATCACTATATAGACTATTACTGGAGCAGAAAGCAGGAACTTCAGAACAGCATGAGGCCAAATTCAATTTGGGCAATCCAAAGGAATCCCAGATACACATGCGGTGATAACAAGACCTGAATAGCAATGTCACCACAACCATGAAAAGTCCAAATCTGGTCAGAAACATTACAAGTCAGATTCTGAAACAGTAGCCAGAGATGGCAGTTTTAGCCTCCATTCAGGACAGTTCAACCAAGATTTCAAAATAATTATTCAGACTCACTTGCAGTTGGGCATTAAAATAACAGTGCCAACCGATTTTCCATTTACATTGAGTTCATGTTTGACAAGTCAAACTGCCACCAAGAAAATCTTATTTTCATAGAGAAAGAAGTCACTCATCAAAAAAAGTTTGCTTTACCCTCAGAGCCTATTTTACAGTTGAGGTTCTGCTCCTACCTTTCAAACAAAAAACTGAAGCTCTGAGCTCTAAAATGATTTTTCCTCGTGATTCAGCCCCTAGTGACTGGCAAGACTTAAAAGGAAGCCTTAGAATCACATTGATTTTTTTTTTCTCTTTAGTCTGAATCAGTGATATCAGTGAGGGAGACTACTAGTGTGGAAACACCCTTAACCAAAGCTCTATTGCAACTTTTGTCTTGGAAAAGTGCTTGAGGACACTGGGAAGCTAAAAGACTTTAAAAAGACTAATCATTGTATTTGCCAGAGGCAGGACTTGAATCCAGGCCACCCAGCCCTCTAGCTATTATACCACCACATTTGTAGTTCAAGATTTCCAGCTATGTCTGATTCTTCATGATCCCATTTAGGGTGTTCTTGGCATAACTATCAGAATGATTTGCCATTTCCTTCTCTAAGTCAATTTACAGATGAGGAAACTGAGGCCAACAGAGTCACACAGCTAGTAAGTGTCTGAGGCCAAATTTGAACTCAGGTCTTTCTCACTCCAAGACTGGTGCTCTGTCCACTACACCACCACCCCAACACTGCTTTTCCTAAATATTTCCAAAGACAGTTCTGAAGAACCTGAAAATCCATCCACGGCAAGTGCGAGCATTCAGAGCAGCCCTTGACATTTATACAGTAGAATACAATGACTCAATAGAAAGAACCTTGGGATGGGAATCAAGAAGCCAGATTCCAATTCTAGTTTTGCCATTAACTAGTGTGTAAGATTGGACAAACCATTTAATTCTTTTTACCTTCGATTTCCTCATAAAACAAGAAGGGTGAACTACATAATCTCCTAAAATACTTTCCAGATCTGGTGAATTATGATTCAATTCCAGCAGCTTCCAAGTGGCACTCTTAAGTGCCATGAGAATAACTCCTTCTTATCCAGGGATACTTGGGTGGGAGGGAGAAAAAGTGAGTATTCTGAAGCTTAAAAAATAATTCATGTCAAATTCTGGCATATGATGGTGATGGAATACTATTGTGCTATAAGGAATGATGAACAGGATGATTTCAGAGAGAGCTGGAAAGACCTATGTTAACTGATGCAGAGTCAGCCAGCTTCAAGTCTCTCCCCACTCCAGCCCATCTTCCATTTAGCTAGTAAAGTGGTTTTTCTAAAAAAGATCTGATCATGATGTCGGACACAACCCCACACACAATAAACTCCAGTGGCTCCATGTCATCCCTAGGATCAAATACAAAATGTCCTATTTGACATTCAAGGTCTTCATAATCTAGCCCTCTCCTGTTTTTCCAGGTGTCTTATACATTACTCTTCAACAGATACTCTTAGATCCAGTGACATGTCTCTTGTCAAGTCCACAAATAAGACATTACATCTCTTAGCTCCAGGCATTTCTTTGATTGTCCCCCATGACTGGAATGCTCTCCTTACTGCATTCAGCCTACTGACCTCCCTGGCTTCAAGTCCCAACTAAAATCCCATTTTTTATTGGAAGCCTTCCCCCAACCCTTTTTAATTTTAATGCCTTCCTTCTGTTATTTATTGCTCAGTTATCCAGATAGAACTTGCTTTGCATAGTTTGTATGTTGTCTTTCAGATTATAATCTCTTTGAGGACAAGGATTATCTTTTGCTTCTTTTTGTATTCCTAGCACTTAACATAGTTCCTGGCACATAGTAGGTACTATAAAAACGTATGCTTGCGTTTCTCTCTACACTCTCACTTGGTGACCTCATTAGATCCCATGGATTCAATTATGATCTCCAAGCAGATGACTTCCTAGATCTATATCTAGCCCTTAAGTCTCTCTCATTAGCTCCATTCTCATAATAGTGAATGCTAAATAGGCATATTTAATTGAATGTTTCATGGGAATTTTAAATTCACTATGTCCCAAAAAGAACTCATTGCCTTTCCTCTAAAATCTGCCCCTCTTCATACTTTCCCTATTCCTGCTGAAGGCACCATCTCCTTCAAGTCACTCAGTTTCCCAGTATCAGTCACCCTCACTCTTACTTACTATATATATAGTACTCACTCTTATTTACTGCATATATATAGTACTACTTCCTACTATATAGGTAATGTAGTACATGTATATATACATATAGTACATATTGTATAATGTAATATGTGATCAGCATAATATATATAATCAGTTGCTAAATCTTTTCATTTCTCTTTCTATAACATCTTTTGAATATGTCTCTTCTCTGCACTGACACATAACCACTGTCCCTTGTTCATACCATCATTATTTCTTACCTGTCTTATTCTAAAGTCTCTCCTTACCTTCAACAACTCATCTTCCACCCAACTGCCAAAATGATTTTCTTAAAAAGCTCAGGTTTAAATTGTGTCACTTTTCTACCCAAAAAAAACTCCCTAGGCTCTGTCATTCCCTCTCTTCCATGATCACTCTAATCCAGGAAACTCCCTTTCCTCTGAACTCCAGTGACAAGAGAGACAGACAGACAGACACAGAGAGAAAGAGAGACAGACAGAAAAGAGAGACAGACACAGACACAAACAAGAGACAGAGACAGACAGACAGACTGAGTGACAGACACAGAAAGAGAGACAGAGAGAAAAAAAAGAGACAGACACAGACATAGACAAGACATAGAGACAGACAGACGGACTGACAGACATAGAAAGAGAGACAGAGAGAAAAGAGAAAGCAAAAGGGAGACGAGAGGAGAGGAGAGGAGAGGAGAGGAGAGGAGAGGAGAGGGAGACAGAGAAATGGCCTCAGATACTTCATTCCTAGTCCTTTTTGCTTTTCTGCCTTGGAAACAATACACAGCATGAATTCTAAGACAGAGGGTAATGGTTCAAAAAACAACAAAAACAACTAAGCCTGACTGATTCCAGAGGTCTTATTGCACTATGTTATGATGGTATTGGGAGTGGGAAAGAACACCTTTGCTTTCTGTCCCTTCCATTAAGGATGCCCCTTCCAAGGATGTCTTCCCATTAAGGATGGCTTCCATTCCAAGCAATGGCTTTTCCTGAAAGAGCAGTGCCCAGGCCAGGAGCATTTTCTCTTTTCTTCTAGGCCCCTCCAATCCATCAGGTCAAGTCTTCATGAGGTCCTGAGACCAGTAACTGATCAGAAAGCAGAAGAAAACTTCAGGTTTCACTGCCACTAATCATTAATGTTCCCTCGCCAAGATACAAAAAAAAGGGGAGGAAAAAGGAAGGCTTATCAGTTCTGTTACATAAACTCTCCATCCTTCACTAAAATTGCAGCTAAGTGACACACCTTCAGGCCCAAATCCCATTTTACACTTAACTGCCTGAGAAAAGCTCCACAGCACAATTTTCTTCAAGAAGACATCTTCTAAGAGGTCACAGATTTAGGGGTTTTGTAGACTGATTTGGAAAGGTTCTAACTAAATATCAGAGACTGGCACTGAAGGCTCTACAGAGGCAGCAGATGGGAGGAACAAGAGAGAAGGAAATGTGGACTTTTACTCCCCTATGGCCTGAATGAAGGTCCTGCCTCAACAGCAGAGAACCTGAGAGCACCACATAAGAATGAGCATCTCTTTGCTGGAACAAGATGTGCTGAAAGCTGACCCATTCATTACTACTAAAGCATGCATATTAAAATAAATGAGTGAAATTAAATGACTTGGGCTGCCCAAAGCATTGTTACACTCTCAGAAAAAGCTACAAAGGTAAACATCAGGAGTCCTTAATGTGCACACCCAAAAGCTCTCCAAGACACTCTTTGCAAATGTAGATTCTTTAGTTTATGGATAGATCCCCTGTAAAGTAAGGAAGATCCTGGTCAGTATTTTAATTGGACTGGTCGATTGGCTACCATTATTTTTACAAGCAGAAATCTAGTTGGAACTAAACATAAATTATTTATTAGTTCTTGCCAATACCTCATAGACAATGACTGAGGTCTACTAAGGAATCCAGACCCTTCTTGAAAGGGAACAATTTCGTGCTAGTATAATGGAAACAGAGCAGTGTATTGACAGAAAAGACTTGTTCCCACACTTCACTGACATGAGTTAAAAAAAATTGAGGAGGAAATTAGCCAACAAACATTTATTAAGTGTCTGCTAAATTGCTAGCACTGTGCTAGATGCTGATGATATAAAATTTAACTCCCATGATTCTGGAGCTGGGCACAGAAAGTTTGGAACCACAGGAGAGGGGAGAAGAGAAGAAGAAAGGAAGGAAGAAAATGAGGAGTAGAAGGATAAAAAGTAAAAGAAGGGGGGAAGAGAAGAAAGACAAAGATATAAAAGAGTAGAAAGAGGTCATTCCTCTCCAAAGCTCTCCCAGCTAACTCCTTCCTCTAGCAAGCATGGCAGCTCTTCTTCATTGAGGATAGTCTTATACAAAATACCCCAACCTTGGCTAGAAACCCAGGTTACACAAAGATAAAAATGAAACCATTTCTGGTCCTCAGGGAATTTGCACTCCCTCAAAACACTGGACCATGCATTTCAGAACATGGATTTTTCTTCCTACGAGTTGTCCTCAGTGTATTCCTCTACACTTCTATAAAAGGTAGAGTACTATTATTCCCCAATCTGTCATTGAAAGAAGGGGACTCACCAACTTTCTATTTCTGTTCTTCCTCCCTCACCCACAACTTGACCACGTGCCATCCATGTCCCTATAGTACCTTCCTTACCCCATGATGACTCAGAAATCCATCCCTCATAGATAAGAAAGTCCCATTACCTTCCCCTCCTATCCTCACCCTCATCAATCTAAGCAGAGTAAGAAACAACTCCCAACCTAATGACCCACAAATTTTCTCCCTTCAGATAGTTCATCTAGCAAATATAACTTCAATTAACACCTCAATAGGGAAGATTTTGAAACATAGAAGAAGAATATTTTCATTGTTCTAAGCACCACTGCAGTCTCTAAAAACTAAAATAATCTCTTTCCAAGGAATCGGCTATTCCTTTTGACAATCCTTTGTTGGTGGTGTAGTAATTTCATTCATGTCTGACTTTTTATGATCCATTTTGAAGTTTTCTTGGCAAAGATACTAGAGTGATTTGCCATTTCCTTCTTCAGCTCACTTTTCAAGTAAAGAAACTGAGACAAAGTTATGTGAATTGTCCAAGGTCCACACAGCTAGTAAGTGTCTGAGGTCACTTTTGAACTCAGGTCTTTGAATTCAGGCTCCAGGCTCATCACTCTATCTGTTGTGCCTCCTACCAGCCCCAAAACTATTCCTATTTGGAATGCCATAATTTTTTTAGTCACCAAGGCTCAAAACCTCCTCAACCAGTTCATCAGAAAACCTTGTTAATTCTTCTTTTGAAACCTCTCTCCTATGCCTCTTCTTCCTTTCCAAGCCCTTATTTCACACCTAGATTAGAGGGACATACAGCACTATATAGTGAATGAGGTGCTGATCTCAAAGTCAAATGACATAGGTTCAAATGATGCCTTTCCTCCTAGCTAGATGGTCATGGGCAAGTCTTCTCTACGCTTCATTTTCCTCATCAATAAAACAGGGTCATGAGAGTACCTACTTCAACAGTGTTGTTGTAAAGCTCAGAGGAGATATCCAATGAAAAGTGCTTTGCAAATTTTAAAGATTTAAGGAAATGACCATTATTATTTTCATAGAACCCTCATTTTTTTTCTTTTAAACCTTACCCCTCTATTTTAGTATCTAAGACAGAAAAGTGGCAAGGGCTAGACCATCAGGATTAAGTGACTTTCCCAGGGTCACACAGCTAGGAAGGCCACTTTTGAACCCAAGGACTCCCATCTCTAGGACTGGATCTCAAATCCACTGAGCAACCTAGCTGTCCCCTATACATACATATTGTACCTTCATATATTTTAATCTGTCTCCCCACTAGATCTTAAACTACACATGGACAAGAAGTATGCATCTTGGGTATCTTTGTTTTTCCCAAGGCATGTATACAACAATACTTTACATAGAACCACATCTGGGAAACAGGCTCAAAAGCAGCATTTAAGAGAGCTTTCCCAGGATGTACAGAATATCTGATGTTGCTCTTGCTAAATTAGTTTGTCAAAGAATTTGCCTTTGAGGCTTGTGTGAATTTTAAAATTGGAAAATTATCAATAGTAAACTTCTTAATCTGCATCTTCCCAAGTTCAAATGTGGTCTCAGATACTAGCTGTGTGACCTTGGGAAAGTTGCTTAACCTTGTTTGCCTCAGTTTCCTCATCTGTAAAATAAACTGGAGAAGAAAATGTCAAGCCACTTCATAATCTTTGCAAGAAAATCCCAAAAGGGACTGATACACAACTAAAAAATGACAACAGAGAGAGAGAGAGAATATAGCCACTGAGAAAAGAGAAGAAAAACTATCTTCCTGCTTTGACAGAGAACCTATGACATTCCAGAATCTTGGGAGAAAAAATTGGGCTTTGGAAGGCAGTGAAATAAGGGAAAGCCACATATAACTGATTTCTAGCTTTCCTCTCTTAGAGATTTCAGGGAATTTCCCCTTGCATAAGACTGGGTTCTCTCTCAGTTGATCTAAGATATATTTCTCCATGTGGGAAAGTTCATTCACTCTGTGTATTGTCTGGAATATTCAAATCTGTTCAACTCTTTTTTTTAAAAAAAACTATTTTTTCCCTATTCTATGTAAAAACAATTTTTAACATTCTTTTTTTTTTTTTAAAGTTTTGAGTTTCAAATTCTCTCCCTTTTTCTGACCCTCTCTTTCTCTCTTCCTGGCCTTCTCCTTCCCAGAGATGGTAAGAAACCTAACATGGATTTTACATATTTAATTCTGTAAAACATTTTTCCTATGTTAGGCATGTTATGGAAGAAATCTCAAATGAAAAAAAGAAGAAAGAAAATAAAATATAGTATGTATCCGTCTCAGTTCTTTCTTGGAGGGCAGATGGCATTTTTCATCATGAGTCTCAGGGACTGTCTTAGATCACTGCATTGCTGAAAATAACTAGGTCATTCACAGATTTTTTTTTAAATGTTATTTATTTTTGAGTTACATGTAGAAACAATTTTTGACAAATGTTTTTCGACAATTTAGAATTCCGATTTTCTCTCTCTCTCTCCCTCCCTCCCACCCAATGTGGTAAGTAGTCCAATATAGATTATATCAGCACCTTCATGCAATATGTATTTCTATATTGCTCATGTCATGATAGAAGACACATATCACACATACAAAAGAAATCTCATAGAGGAAATATAGTAGAAGATGGCATGCTTTGATCTGCACTCAGACTCCAACAGTTCCTTCTTTGGCATTTCCCTTGGAAACTTGATTTATTAATAATGGTTTAGTCCTTCATGGTAGATTATTATTATATGTATATGTATATATATATGTGTGTGTGCATATATATATGTGTGTGTGTGTGTGTGTGTGTGTGTGTGTGTGTGTGTGTGTGTGTGTATTTTTTAACCCTTTACCTTCCATCTTAGAATCAATGCTATGTATCTGGTTCCAAGGCAGAAAAGTGGTAAGGAGTAGGCAATGGGGGTTAAGTGACTTGCCCAGGGTCACACAGCTGGGAATTGTATGGGTAATCATCATATAATATTTCTATTCTGCTAGCTCTGTTCATTTCACTTTGTATCAGTTCATATAAGTCTTTCCAGATTTTTCTGAATAGTCTTCCATTACAACATATACTACAACTTGCTCATCCAATCCCCAATTGATGGACAACTCCTCTGTTTCTGATTCTTTGCCACTCAAAAAGAGCTGTTAAAATATTTGGGTACAAATAGATCCTTTTCCCATATCTCTGATCTCTTTAAGATACAGACCCAGTAGTGATATTGCTGGTCAAAGGGTATGCATAGCTTAATGTCCCTTTCAGCCTGCTTCCATATTGCTCTCCAGAGTGGTTGTATCAATTCACAATTCCACCAACAGTGTATTGGTGGCCCAATTTTCCCACATCTGAGGGGGAATATTTTGTAGCTATTGTCCCTATGTTGTTATCTTGGCAAAACGTTTTCAGATGACTTATTAAAGATAAATAAACCAAGGAGTGGCTTGAGAACTATAGTTTTCAGCATACAGACCCACAGAATACTTTAATACACATTGAATTCCAGCCAAATTCCACTGCTAGCTGGTCCAAGACCTGGATTTGCATTTATGTTGCTTCAGGGCATTCTGGAGGCTTTCTCAATGGTGCCTGAAACTTAACTCCCTCCCTATCTCTGCCAGTGAAATTCTTGTCCTTCTCCAAGGCTCAACTGAGATGCAACCTCCACCATAATGTTCTCCCTTGTTCTCCACAGCTGGGAGTTATCTTTCTCAAATTTCCTTACACTAGAGGCACCAAAGTAGCTCAATGGATAGAGAGCCAGGCCTGGAGATAGAAGGTTCTTGGTTCAAATCTGGCCACAGCCTTCTAGCTGTGTGACCCTGGACAAGTCACCTAACTCTAATTGCCTAGCCTTTACTACTCTTTTGCCTTGAAACCAAAACTCAGCATCAATTCTAAGACAGAACATTTTTCCATCAAGAAGAATTGTTGTCACTGTGTATAGTGTTCTTCTGATTACTGTCACTTCGCTTTGCATCAGTTCATGTAAATCTTTCCAGATTTTTCTGTAATAAATGGCTTTCCTCACTATTTACTATTTATGATGGTCTTTTATGCAATTGGCATTTACAGGCACTTAGAGAGGACAGGTAAGGTTTGTTCCAACTTTTCCTCTTGAAGGAACAGTAATCAGGAAAGTGAAACTATCATTTCCTCTAGACCAGTAAAGGAGGGGAGGAGACAGACAAAATTATTCCAATCCAGGACCCACGTTCTGAGGACCACACAGTCGCCACTTTTGTGGTCCTGGTCTTGCTCTCTCATAGACAGGAATCAAAATTTCCTTTGGAGAGGGTAGGCAAAATCCCTGAGATATACCTTTAGGCCTCCTCATGAGCTCTGCCATTAAGACAAACCTAAGTGGAAATGTATATAACCTATATGGGCAATTCTCTCTCTCTCAGTGTGTGTCTCTCTCTGTCTCTCTCTGTCTCTCTCCCCCTCCTTCTCTCTTTCTTTCTGTCTCTGTTACTGTCTCTCTCTCTCTCCTCTCTATCTGTCTCTTTCTCTCTCTCTCCCTTTCTGCCTCTTCTGTGTCTCTTTCTACCTCTGTCTCTCTCTCTGTCTGTCTCTGTCTCTATCTCTCTGTCCCTCTCTCACTTGCTCTCTCTGTCTCCCCCCTCTCTCTTTCTCTGTCTCTGTTTCTCTCTCTGTCTCTCACTCGCTCTCACTGCCTGTCTCTCTCCCCCCTCTCTTTCCTCTTCTCTCTGTCTCTGTATCTCTATCTCTCTGTCTCTCTCTCCATCTCTCTGTGTCTCTCTGTCTCTCAAATTCTTAAAAGTTTTAAGAGTAATCAGTTAAGGAAATAAAGAGAGAAAATAAACAGAAACCATAATATGCAGATAATAATAATAACTAACACATATATGAGGCAGACAGGTAGCTCAGAGGATAGAGTTCAAATCTAGTTTCAGACACTTTCCAATGACTCCGTGTAAGTGGCTTAACTTCTGTTTGCCTTAATCCACTGGAGGAAGAAATGGCAAGGCACTTCAATATCTTTGCCAAGAAAACTCCATGGATGCTATGGTCCATTGGGTCACAAAGAGTCAGACGTGACTGAAATGCTGAACAACACTTCTCGAGCCCTTACTATGTTCCAGGCAGTGTGCTAAGTGTTTTATAATTATTATCTCATGTGGTCCTCACCACAACTCAACAACTCTGAGGGGTGGGTGCTATTATTATCCCCATCTTATAACTGAGGAAGCGAAAGCAAACAAAAGCCAGATTGAAACTTGGGTCTTCCTGACTTCAGACCGAATGTTCTATCCACTGAGCCCCAGAGCTACCAAATCCAAAAATCCTCAGAGTCAGATATCCACCATGCATGGTAAGGAATACTCTCCCCATTCACCTCCTGTCTTGGAAATCGTAGACCCTTCTACACTGAAGTGATAACTTATTTTTCCCCAAAAAATCCTTACTTTCCACCTTAGTAACAACTCCAAGGCAGCAGGGCAAGGGCTAGACAAACAGGACTCAATACTGACATTGTATATTTGGAATTATTTATCCTCCTACTCTAAAATATATGTTCCTTGATGGCATGTCAGAGGATTTGGGTTTAAATCCTGCTTCTGGCACTTACGCTGTGTGCTGTGTTTATTAGATGAAGTCTCAAACTCTCCCTGAGCTTCAGTTTCCTCATCTGTAAAATGAGCAGGCTACATTTCATGATCTCCAGCTCTAAAGTCAGGATCCAAATGCAGAGACTATTTCAGTTGGATTTTTATATATCCAGCAACTAATTTACTGCCTGGAACACAGCAGGCTCCTAATAAATATTTGCTGAATTAAATTAAATTGAAAAGAAAGTCAAGTAACATAGGTCTTCTTGTTGTTTGGTCATTTTCAGTTCTGACTCTTCGTGACCCAATTTGGAATTTTCTTGGCAGATATATTGAGATGGTTTGTCATTTACTTTTACAGGTAAGGAAACTGAGGCAAACTGGGTTAAAAGACTTGCCTAGGGTCACACAGCTACAAAGGGTCTGAAGCCAGATTTAAAATCAAGAAGATGAGACTTCCTGACTCCAGGCCCAACACTCTATCCACTCTGCAGCCTACCTACCCGTCTTGAGATGGGTATTATTATTATCCCCATTTACAGTTGAGGAAACTGAGGCAGGCAGGATTAAGTGACTTGACACAGCTAAGGAGTATATGCAGCTGGATTTGAACTTATAAAGATGAATATTCCTGATTCCAATCCCCCATGCCATTCCAAGTTTCTTATGTCCAACATTTTAATGGCAATATTTTTTTTCAATATTTTGGAAGTCATACAGGGGCCTCTGATGACAAAGCATAGGACCAAGGATGAAGAGATCTGAATCTCTTCAATAAAATGGCTAATATGGAAAAATGTTTTGCATGATTGCATATGTACAATCTATATCAGACTGATTTCTGTATCAATGAGGGGAGGAGGAGAGGAAAGAAAAAACTGGAACCCCAATTTTTTAAAAAGTTAAAAATTATTTTTACATGCAATTGGGAAAATAATTTTTTAAAAAGATATCTTAAGAGCTAGACATGTGTAGGGGGCAGTGAATGATCCAGTTTGCCTGGACATTCATTAACATCCATGAAAGAATGTAGTATTAGATAAAATGGGAAAGTGAAGTTATAGGTAAAATTTGAAGAGCCTAAGGAATCTGGACTTGCATTCAGTAGGCCACTGAAAGGCTTCTTTTTCTTCTTCTTTTTTTTTTAATTAGAGATCAGAACCATACATCAGTAAGATAAATCTGGCAGTAGTGGGTTGGATGGATTAGAACAGAAAGAGAATGCCAGCAGGGAGACAGGTCATTGCAATATTTCAGCTAAGAGATAATAAGGGCCTGAACTGATGGCAGAAGTAGGAATGAAAAGGGGGAGAGAGAAAGCAAAGAGATTCTAGAGTAACTGAAAAGACAGATTTTCAGACTTCTGTAATACTGGATTAAACAGGGTGGAAGGAAGGGAAAGAACACAGAAAAGTCAAAGATGTATCCAAGGTGTTGGGCTTCAGTGACTGGGAGAATAACAATGCCAAGATGCCATTAATTGAAGAGAAGAACCAGGAGAAGGAGCAGATGTGAGGTTAAAAGTAGCAATATGAATAGTCTCAAAAACTATCAAGAATGAAAACTGTCAGCCCAGATTGTCAGAACTGCAAGACAGCCATCAACTTCCATGAAGATCACTTTTGATAACAACTGTAAATGTCATTATTGTCAACTAAAAACAGAATGTTTCCCACCATCCACACTACTTCTGTACTTCTTTGGAACCATCCATCATGCTCTGATGTTGGGTACCATCTCTTCCACCTCCCCTCCTACCGACTTTCAGCTTCACTTTGTGTGTGGTCTCTCGCTTTTGGATTGTAAGCTCTTTGAAGGCAGGAACTGTCTTGGTTTTTATTTGTATTTCTATCCTATACTTTAGCACCTCTTCTGGCACATAATGGGTGCTAATTAAATGTTTACTGATTTACTAATAAATGATTGAAACCTTGGGCTGAACTGTTGGTTTACTGGAAATAGCATTGGTTTTGAAGTCAGAAGACCCAGATTCGAATCTCATCTCTTAACACTTGCTCCTTATGTGGCCTCAAGCAAGTTACTTAACTTTGACGGACCTCAGTTTCCCCTTTTGTGAAATAGTTTACTACATAGCTTCTTAGATACCTTCCCTTGCCAAATCTATAACCCTATATTGTTGGGTAAAAAAACAACATCTACACAGAACAGAACACAACCTACTAGAGCTTCCAGGGACAAAAAGTTGCTTTCATTTTGGATTCTGGTGATTTCAGTACATTTCTCCTATAATATAATCCCCCCAAGTCTTTGCTCAGATGATTCTCTGAACCTAGAATTCTCATCTTTGTATATTTGACACATATCCAGACTTAAAAGCTCATCTTAAATCCTACCTCACCAGAAAGCTGTCCCTTAAAAAAAACTCTCCTTCGTACACATTTTCAGCCTCAGTTTCCTTTATCAGTAAAACAGGGATCATATTATTATTAATCTACCAGCATTGTAGGGAGGATCAAAATGAGACAAGATGTATAAAGCACTTTGTCTACCATAAAGCACTCTGTAAATGCTAGCTATTATTCTATGATCTTTCTTTCTTTCTCTTTTTTTTTTTCTTTTTAGGCAAATAAGGCTAAGTGACTGGCCCAGGGTCATGGAGCTAGTCAGTGTTTAAGGCCACATTAGAATTCAAGATGAGTCTTCCTGATTCCAAGTCCAGTGCTCTGAGCCATCTAGTTGTCCCTATTCTATAATCTTTTCAGCTTCTTTCACTCACCCCTCTTCCCATACCTACTTCTACCTCAATTACACAAGAGGAAGGGAGGTGGGAAACAGACTTAACCCCTCCCTAGTACTTGCTGCCTTTTCTTCTAACAATAAATTTGGTATTCTGAGCAGGGAATAAAACAATCCAGCCCAAGGGAATGAATCCATTTGGACAAAACACTCACACACCAGGGGAAATCTGATTCTCCTCTCTCTTAGTCACAGGTTTGTTACAAGAAGTCTACACACACACACACACAAAAATCTTATCTCTTTACAAATGAAAATTGACACCTTTGAAGATAACACTCCCTAGAGAATGGAAGAGTCTAAATCACCTCTTGCTCTTCATTCAAATACTTATTATGGGTGTCTACCTGTAAAATCTGATTTTGTTGTGACACCCAAAGGTGTCTCCAATTACTTCAAAGGTATGGAAGCTTCAAAACAAAATTGATTTTAATTTACTTCCATTAAAAATATAAATATAGGACGTGCAGTATTTTAGGGGAAATCTGAAGGGGAGAAAGAAACAGAAATAATATCTAGCAAAATCAAACAGAAACAGAGTAGTTCAATCCTCCAAAATCAATTTAAATCATCCAGGTTTACTGCCTGCAATATAGTATGTAAATGTAAATGGAAACATTTTAACATTTTCCTTATTAGTCTTCGTAACTTTTCTCTCTCTCCTCTCTAATCCATTCTCCAAATGACTGCTACATTGATATTTCTAAAGCATAGATCTAATGTCTCTCTAGCTTAGCCTCTTGATCTCCTGATCAAAATGAGAGTGTTAGACTAGATCAAGAGTTCTTAACCTGAAGTCCATAAACTTGGAGTACGTGTTTCTGTGTGTGTTTAAACTGTCTTTCAATTTAATTGGTTATTCTACTTTTTAAATACCCTTATCTTCTTAGAATCAATACCAAGAATTAGTTCCCAGGCAGAAGAGCAGTAAGGGCTGGTAGACAACTGGGGTTAAATGGCTTGCCCAGCTAGGAAGTGACTTAAGTCAAATCTGACCCCAGGTCTGCCCAACGCCAAGCCTGGCCCTCTATCCACTGAGCCACCTAGCTGCCCCTATCCTGTGTTTTTATTCTATGCATTTAAAAACATCTTTCTGGAAAGGGAGTTATAAGTTTCGCCAGACTGCCAAAGGGGTCCAAGGGACAAAAAAGGTTACGAATCTCTTAAGTAGGTGGACTCCGGGGTGCCTTGAAGGACTCTTGGAAAGGATGAAGCAATCAGTCATGGCATCTGGATGGCTTTCCAGATCCAAACATCTCACCTTGGCCATTACTTCTGGTATATATTATCTATCCCCTATTAAAATGAAAGGAAGGAAGAAATGAAATGGAATATGTCCATGTGGACAACCCAAACTATAAGAGTGCTGGGTTGAAGAGAATCCTTGTTTCCAAATTCAACATGGCAGACACTATGAAGAGTACACCAGACTTGAAGTTAAGAGAGCACTGGTCTGGCCCAGATTTTGCAATTAACTGGCTTTATGATCTTGCATAAGTGATTTCCCTTCTCCGAACTTGTTTCTTCATCTAAAAATGACCAGTTGGACCACATGATTTCCAACATCCCTTTTCATGCTCCAACATTCCATATTCTAAGGAACTTATTTATTGAGGTGCTCATTCCATTCCTGAACAATCTAAAGTAGCATAGAAGTACATACTAACATTATTTATGTTTTATTGTATTTTTACTTATTTTATTAACCATTTCCCTATCACATTTTAATCTGGTTCAACTTTTGGCCTGAGCTTAATACCTCTGATCTAAAGTATTATCAAATAGTTAATGCTAAGTTGGAATCTTCCTCCTAGTACCTAGTACGCTCCCTGTGAAAATCTGCAAAAAAGGGCACACTGGGTGGCTCAGTGGATTGAGAGTCAGGCCCAGAGATGGGAGGTCCTGAGTTCAAATTTGGCTTCAGACACTTCCTAGCTGTGTGACCCTGGGCAAGTCACTTAACCCCCATTGCCTAGCCCTTATCACTCTTCTGCCTTAGAACCAATACCCAGTATTGATTCTAAGACGGAAGGTAAAGGTTTAAAAAAAGAAAATCTGCAGAATAAGTTTATTCCCTCTTCTACAAGACTATGGATTATTTAAAGACACATATCCTTCCCCAAGTATCCTAAATTAAAAATCCCCAGTTCTCTCAATTGTTCTTCACCTGATAAGGATTTGTGGGTTTTGAACACTCTGGTCGCAATCTGCTGTATGCCTTCTAGTTAATCAAAATGTGGTGACCAAAACATTCCAGCTGGGTCCTGCCTAAGATTAGAATAAAGTGGAATGAAGAACACTGGTGAGATCTATACACTTCTGTTAAAGCAGATAGGACAGACTATATGGAAAGTGCTTTGCAAACCTTAATATATTATATAAATGAAGATTGCATTAACATTTTGATATCGATGGCTCGTTTTTATTTCTTTTTTAGCTTAGGGGAGGGCAATCAAAATCCCTAGGTTTGGGAGGTTTTTTTGGTTGTGGTTTTTTGTTGTTTTTTTTAACGTGGACTACTCTCTAGTCAAAGATCCTACATCCTATTTTCACATAATCAATTTTTAAAATTTCAGTGAGATGAAAAGAAAACTCTTATTTAGAGTCTAAGATCATGTGCAAGTGAAATTTTGGGCAAATCACTGAGGGCTCCTCTGGCTCTTCATCTGTAAAGGAAGAAGCCTGGAATAAATGACTTCTAAGATCTCTTCCAACTAGAAATCTGGGGTGATATGATTCTCATTTATCTACATTTAATTTTATTTTGTCTGTTCAAGTCCATTGCTCAAGCCTAGTGAGATGATTTTGAATCTACCAGGGCATGTCACCCATCTGTCTCAGTTTTGTGTTACCGTACCAAAAATCTTGTAATTCAACAAACATTTAATAAGTGTCTATAGTGTACAAAGCACTGAATTAAGCAGTTGAGTTTTAAAAACATGGGCAGGAATTCCAACCAGAGGTCACCCAGTATCAGCAAAGGCTCCAAGGCAAGAAAACATGGGATAGTTACTACACACAGTAAGTAGTCCAGGCTGGTTGAAACAAACAGAACATTAAGAGAAAGAAGAATAGTATGGTAGAAAAAGCCCTGCATTTGAAAGGCTTTTGCTCAAATTCCATCATTTAACTGGAAGGTCTTGAGTTCAAATTCTAGTCACATTACTTTTCACTTATGTGACCATGAAGATATTGGATTATATATCTCTAACATCCCTTCTAGTTCTAAATCTATGGTCCTCCACTTGCTTTTACAATGTTCAGTGGATAGAGTATTGAACCCAGAATTAGGGAGACTTGAGTTCAGATCTAGCCTCTGACACTTATAAGTTAAGCAACTCTGGGCAAATCAGGTAACTTCTGTTTGCCTTAATTTCCTCAACTGTAAAATGGGTTTAACAACCTTATAGCATTGTTGTGAGGATCCAATAAGGTAATATTTGTGAAGTACTTAGTATAGTGCCTGTTTCCTTCCTTTCTTCCTTTTTTGTTGTTGTTGAGTCATTTCAGTCACGTCCAACTCTTCATGATGCATTTGGGATTTTCTTGGCAAAGATTCTGAAGTGGTTTGCCATTTCCTTCTCCAACTCATTTTACAGCTGAAGAAACTGAAGCAAATAGGGTTAAGTGATTTACCTGTGGTCACACAGTTAGTTAGTGTCTGAAGTCAAATTTGAACTCGGGTCTTCCTTCCTCCCTACTGGAAGCTCAACTGCTGTGCCACCTAGCTATGATTTGAACCTAAGAAATCTTTCTGACTTCAGGGCCAGCACTCTAAATATTGTGCCATCTATCTTCCTTCTAGTCAAAAGACCATTTTCCTTAATAGAAAAGACAATGTTAACATAACACATAAGGTTGTTCTGCCATCTTTATCAGTTTCCTAAATGGGGTCTGTTTGATTTAATTCAATAAACATTTACTATCTGTTCCCTTCCTCATTTTTTTTCTTTTGCTTTAAAGATCATGTTTTCTCTAATAGTTTTATGGAAGCTAGAATTCATTCTGAATTTAAGGCTAACACTCTGCTTATGGGTGGTTCAAGCCACTTTTGTACTGGTCTGGGCTATACTTCCTTCCTTTTATCCTCTAAGTACATTCTTTTAACATCTGAGGCTTTTTTTTTTTTTTTTTGGAGAGTTCCCTATGCAGCTATATTGACTTCTTTTTATATCTCCCCTTTTTCTTCTTTACTGGGATCATCTGCAATTATAGAAACAGAATTACTGTTTTTACAATTTTAGACAGCGTTTCCTATTCCCAGCTCTGTCATTTAGCCCCGAGACTGCCCTGGATTCTTACTCCAGCTGTGCCTACAGATCTCAGCACAGCCGGCATTTTCTGTCAGCAGCTGTGATTTCCCAGCTGCCTACAACCGACTTACAATGATCCAAACTGTGCTCTGCTTTATCCTTGAGGAGCTTAGCCTGACCTCCCTATGTGAAACTGCCCTCCCTGGACTCCCCAGACAGCAGCTGTTGTGGTAACCTCACTTCCCATGCCTTACTTGGAGGAGCTGTCTGTCCTCAAAAGAGGTCTTCAAACAGACTGGTGACAACATTTTGAAGATGTCATTACTGTCAAACCAGACCTGCCAAAGCACGTTTGGAGAGCAAACTACAAGCACTGACAGAATCATTTTCAACAACTTTATGGGATAACTAGCAGCCGGTTAAGGTCTCACCCCTATTAAAGTCAGTGGGCTGCAGCTCATGGACTTAGAGTCGGGTCAGGTGTTTGATACCTTTACCTGCAATACTCAGGCTGTCTATCAAAGGATACAGCAGCCTCCTTAAAGCAGTTAATTCCCTATTCCAATAATATGCTCCTGCACAGGGCAATAAAACTTGATTTCCATTTTTATCTCTATTCCTGAGGCTTGGCATAGGACTTTTTTTCTATAGCATAAAGGAGATCTGAGCAAAAGAAAAGAAGTGTTTCTCCAAGAAAGAGATCATTAGCAAATTTATTTAATGGGGCTGAAAAGAAATTTCTTTCATTTTCATTGAAGCCCATTTCCAACATGCACCATCTCATTTGCTAAGAACTCACTCTCTGGCATTCTTCAGCAAAGATGGAGGATTATTTTTCTTTTCCTCCTCTGCAGGTGATAATTCTCCCTCAATCCACTCTATCTACTGCTGCTTGTTTTGAGAAAAATGGGAGAGGGGTTGTGGTGAGAGGGAGGTTAGTCTGAAAATTATCACCTTCAAAGAAGCTGTTGTGGGAATTCAGTAGTTATTCTGCCTGAGGTAAAACAACTTTTTTGTTAGGGCTTCTCAGAAAATAGATTGACAGATAAAAATTGCCAAGCCACATAATTCACTGGGAAAAAAATAACACTGAAGGAGAATGAGAGGGTTGTGACCTTCTAGTTTTCAACTTTGCCCTCAAAATAAATATTTAAGTTCTCTCTCTCTCTCTCTCTCTCTCTCTCTCTCTCTCTCTCTCTCTCTCTCTCTCTCTCTCTCTCTCTCTCACTGTCTATCTGTCACACACAGTCACAACTTAAGGGAGATCTACAGTTTTCCTTCTTCTGAGGTGAGAATTCCTTTCCTAAAGAGACCTTCAACTTTTTCTATGGCCTCTTCCTCTTAAGGACATTCCTCTTAATATCAGTGTTTTCCCAGTGTGATAAACTCCAATTTATTTTATGTCTTGTTTGTTTATAGTTGTTTGCATGTTGCCTCCTGTGCAAATTAAATATCTGGGAAACCTCCAACCCAGTCCACTCCCAGAATACTCAGTACAGTGGGTGAACATAGGAGTCAGAGAGTCATGTGCTTGGGTCTGCCAGCATGGTAGCATGAAAGTCACAGAGGACTGGGTGGCCAGGAGATATGATGGAAGAGGGGGGGCCAATTGAAGAATCTTGAAGCATTAGGGAGGAAGGGCTAACAGGAAGGCTTGAAAAGCCAGCCCATGAAGCTCATACATCTCTCTCTCTCTCTCTCTCTCTCTCTCTCTCTCTCTCTCTCTCTCTCTCTCTCTCTCCTTCCTTCCCTTCTTTACTCCTTCCCTCCCTGCCTGCCATTCTCTGAGTTATCCCAAAGCCCAGCTTATCTATGTAGGCATCTCTGGCAAGCAACACCGTGGACTACACAAGGCTGGAATCTGGGACATGATCTTAACTTAAGTTAGAAAGACTGGAAACTTTATTTCTCTCTTTCATTCTCTTTATTAATAAATACTTATAAATTTAGCATAAAGTCTCCAAGATTAATTTTTATTCATAACACTCTCCATTAGAGAGCAGAGACTGTCTTTATTTGTGTGTGCATACTTGGCACAGTAACTAGCCCATAGTAGGTGTCGAGTAAATGCTTGTTCATTTGACTTGACCTGACAGAACTTCTGCCATGAAAAAGTAATTATAGCAAGACTCTATGCTTCACTTATGCCCCTTCACCTCCAGATTCAGAAGCTGAAATTGTGTAGGGTCAGAATCTAAGGATTCTACAAGAACCCTGACACCAGGTGTAGACTGGACCTAGTTCTTCCCAGACAATTGCTCATTTTTCAGTGTGAAAAATTCGCAAATGGTACCAATCAGGACTTGATTGATTTCTTTGTCACTGTCTGCACTTAAGAAAGTGATAGAGAAAATGTTAATAATGTAGATTAAACTTTAAAGTGAGTAGTCCTCAAACATTTACCAGGATACCCTTGCCAGAACCCAACTATGAATTTTCACAGAAATGTAAACTGTAAATATTCCCAGTAGAGCTGAAATCCGGTTCCTACATGGCCTTGAGCCATTTATGTCAGCTGATGGGAGGGATTGGTGGTACCTTTGGTGAGAATTCCAGTTGCTCTTCCAAGCAAAGTTCACCCTAAAGAGTGGACTAAAATAACCATTCAAACTTTCTTTCATTTGTTTTGGATGGTCTCTTCCTCTTGAGAAATAAAGAAATTTTTCAGAAAAGTAATGTATAAATGCCACATTATGCTGACAACTTAAACACACATATACACCCCAAAATAGTCTGGTAACATATACTTCTGTTTCCACAACTTTACTACAGTCACTGCTATGCCCACCATATTCCAAAATATTAAATGTAGTCTTTAAAAGACTATAGATATTAGTGTAGAGTCAAATTAGAGGACAGTCGGGTGAAAATGAAAATCTCTAAATTCTTCAACTATACACTTCTTATGAGCTAAGTTGTTATTTGCACAATTTAGGGGGCTAGTGGACGACACAGTATAGAGCACTAGGCTTGGAGTCAGGAAGACCTGAGTCCAAATCCAGCCTCAGAAATTTACTAGCTGTGACCTTGGGCAAGTCATTTTAATCTCTGCCTGCCCCAGGTTTCCTTAACTATAAACTTATAATGATAACAACATCTCTAAGGTCAATGTGAGGATCAAATGAAATATTTGTAAAGTGCTTGATACATAGTAAATCCTAAATAAATGTTATCTGCTTACTATCATTATCATGATGATGATGTCACTTCAGTTCTATTGAGGCTTCTTGCCAAAGGAAGCTCTATTTTTGTTTTGTGTTTTTTTTTTTTGTTTTGTCTTTTTAAGGGCTAAAATATCCTTTTGAGGCATAAAAGAGAAGGTGGTTTAAAGTAATCCAATAATGCAAGCAAGGGCAAGGCCTGGATTAGGATATAAATCTTTTCCCCTTTCTAAATAAGTAGCTAATACTGCTGAAGGAGATGAACCTTAGGGATCAGCTTCAGTGTTGGCTGAGTATTTCCCATACGCAGCGGTAGGAAGAGGACATAGAAAAGGAGTAACTAAGCCATCAATTATTCAGGAGATAGAAAAAGCAAAATTGTCCTGATCTTATACCAAAATGATGGAAGGAAAGGGTTTCTGTGCTGATTGTTTGATCTGGCAAAGCCCAGGCAGTCTTCTCCAATGAGAGAGCACACTTCAAAAGCACTTTCCTCTCTAAGCAACTAAGCATAAAGGAGAAGAATCTGAATGGCCAAACAGCCCTTGAGCTCCCTGAGTGACTGGCCAACAAGGCAAGAGAACCAGAGCCAAAAGAAATCGCCCAATGCCCTGGCAGCATCCATCAGAAGTCAGTTCAGTTGGCTAAGAACACCAAGATGGAGATCAACCATTTCCTTACTAGCCTTTCCATTCTAATCCACCACCATGTGGCAGACTCAGCAACAATTTACTCTACTGAACATTACATCGTTACCTTTAAAAAAGAGAAAGATCCATTTGGAGACTGATTACATATGGAGAAAGGCTGAACACATTGAAGCACATGAATGAAATACTATTGGACCATTATTACAACAAACAATAACAAATTTTAAGAAACATGAGAAGATCTGTATGAACTGATACAGAGGGAAGCAGGTAGAAGCAAGAGAACACATTAAAAAAGACTAAAATAATGCAAATGTGAAGAACTCTAAAATGAAAAGCAGAGTAACTATAATTACCAATCTTGGCAGCAGGGAGAAGATAAGGAAGAACCTTTCTCCTTTAATGAGAAAGATAAAAAACTATGGATGCAGAATTTTGTATATATCACACTGTGGCTATCAGATTTTCCATCACTGGGTCAGTTGCCTTTGCTAATTTTTTATTTTAATATCTAATTTAATTTTAATTTAATTTGTTATGAGAAAAGATATATTTAGGAATGACGACAACATAAAAAATGAAAGGCATCAATAAAACTTTTTTTAAGGGATTATATAGAAAGTAGCAGTATACTGAGTACTCATGGATAAAGGATGAATTCAACTAAAGAATCCTGAAGAAAATAATTCTTGCGCTTCTTACTCCAAGGGCTATTGTAAGAAAAGTTCTTTGTAAACTGTAAACCATTAGAGAAACATGAATGGCTAATGGTTGGTCATGGTGGTGGTGTTAGTGGTTGTAATAATGATATGGCAGCAGCTGAGCTAGTGGTCTTAGCAATGATGCTGGTGGTACTGAAACTAGCTTTAATATCAGCAAGTCTAAAAGTAAAAACAGAACAAAGGTCCCCCAGGAAAGAGCACTTATCCAATGAGAAGATTTGAAATTACAAGACCTGAGTTTGTAATCCTGGCTTTCTCAATTACAAATTGTTTAATCTTAAGCAAGTCACTTAAACCCTCTGTGGCTCAAGTTTCCTCATCTATAAAATGAGATTGGATAAAAATATCTTGTAAGGTCCCTTTTCCAGTTCTGGATAAGCCTATGATCCTTCAAAAAGTTAGCAAGAGACATGGCCATTCCTCTGACAACTTGAGCAACTAATGCAGAGTTTTATCCCCATGTGTTTTAGGGGAAAGCTCTATCGTCTATTATGAAGCTGGACAGATAAATCAGACTCCATACTCTCAAGTTTGCATTACAGAACACAGAAAGCGTGCCAAGTACCTGTCTCCTTGGCAATGAGACTAAGACTAGAAATACTTTTCAAATGATACCCACCACCTCAGATGCCCAAATGGCCAAACTAATATGTGAAGGCAAGGGCAGGGGGATAGGAGGAGGCAAAAGCAAGGAGATGTAATGGAGACTGATGCAGGGAAAGGTGAAGGAGCAACAGTTCACTGTGACAACACTGGGCCTAATAAGGAATCATTTGAAGCCTGGAAATGATGGAAAAAAGAAAGGTATTTGAGCAGCTAACAAACATTTCTATGCTCTGCAAACATTCCATAAGATTATTATAAAAGATACCTCAGTGAAACATGAGGAGCACAAAACACTGAACTAATTGGCAAGATACTTATAACCTCACAACCACTAAAATGTACCCCATACCTCTGAAACAGGAACTTCTAGGTTTAACAAATTATGCATAAAAGTGGAAATATGTGGAAAAAATATGTAGTCTAATTCCAACTTACAAACAAGTTTCAAAAGCCCTTTTGTAAGCCAGTTATTAAAAACTCAGAAAATATTTTTCAGAGAAACCATATTCTATATTTACATGGTGGTCAGGATGAGAGGGTGGTCCACAAACTTCTCCTGAATACATCTGATGCCTCAAGTACTTCCACTGACATCCATTCTTCTCTTTCCCAAATACTGAGCTGGTCTTAGGCAAACTTTTAAAATAGGTAGAAACTTCCCACAACCCCTTGCTAAGTGGTGGCCTCTTTTTAAGGTCCCCAGTGTCCTCAAGCCTACATTTGCCCAGTCTCCCAAAATGTTCCACTCTCCTAACTTAACCCATCCAACTTTTTGTTATCCCACATAGAGACAAAAATCCAATACTTCCATATCCTACAGGTAAAATATCCTAGAAGTTACTTAACTTGCCTTCCCTCTGTTGATTATTTCCAGTCTAACCTGTATATATCTTATTTGGACATGATTGTTTTCAACGTTGTCTCCTCAATTAGACTGAACTTCTTGAGAGCAGGGATTATCTTTTGTCTTCTTCTCTGTTTCCCCAGTTCTCAGCACAAAATCTGGCATATAGCAGGTTTAATATGTTTATTGAGTCATTGACTTATTAATTGGCTGAAACCAATCTGATTGAACTAATTAAGAATCATGGTCATCTTAAAAAAGATAGAGGCAATGTTAAAACAGTCAAATACGAGAAGAAAAAAATCCTTATCCCTCAAAGTCCAAAAAGGGAAAGACAACTATTCTTTTTAAACCATTACTATCTATCTAAGAATCAGTACTGTGTATTGGTTTCAAGGCCGAAGAGTGGTAAGGGCTAGGCAATGGGGGTTAAGTGACTTGCCCAGGGTCACAAATAGCTAGGAAATGCCTAAAGCCACATTTGAAAGCAAGACCTTCCATCTCTAGGCCTGGCTTTCAATCCACTAATCTTTTTGAGGAAAGAAAGAGAGATTTCAGAGGTAGACAAGCATCCTCCTTGAGTCTGTCCCTCTGTCTCTCCTAAATTATTCTTGCTTTTCAATACATCTTTTAATCACAGAATTTTATAACTAGAAAGGACTTTAAAGAGGGGGTTCAACTTCCTCTTTTTACTAATATGGAAATTGTGTCCCAGTAAAAATAAATGACTTGCTTATGATCATACATTCTCTTCTTCTATTTCTAAATACACTCCATCATCCTACCCACTCCTCATAAGTTCTCTGAAAGTACTACATTTTTCTGAACAACCAATCTTATGTACTAAGAGAAAAATACATTAATATATATGGGTTGTTTCTAAATGAATATTGCTCATAGGATCGTAAATTTAGACCTGAAAGCAATCACAGAGGTCATCTAGTCCATCTCCTTCCTTTTACTGTAACCTGGCTTCTCCTAGAAGAATCCTCATGATCTTAAGACTTGTGTGAACTAAGACACATATTGGGGTATTCATTTCCTAGACTTCTTAGGTTTCAATTCTTTTTCCACTAAGTGGGACTTCAATCCCAGAACTCCTATAAACCTAGATAGAGAAGAAGAAAATGCCACTCTGAAACTGTTTGCTCTTTCTGCCATAAAGTAAAGAGCCTATAAACAGAGGAAAGCAAGGCATGAACCAAAATCTTTCAAAGCCATTCATGGAGGCAAAGCAGACAGAAAGTAGGCACATGATGAAGACTGGAATGTGTCAGACAAGAATCAGCCAGAGGAAGTAGAAAGCAGCCACACCCAGCAATGTGATGTAGAATGGCCCAGATGAAAACCAGCAGCTCTTGTCAGTAAGATCAAGTGGAACTGCAGTCCCCAGTTTCTTTCCCTCCTTGTGTCTTCTGAGAAAGATCCCGTTATTCTTTTTTAAACCTGTCTACTCCCTTTCTTTTCTGTTCCCCTCAGCTGGGAAAAGAGGCGTGGCAAAAGGGAAAATGAACAACACAAGTTACACCATCATTGTAGTCTATTTGAAGCTTTGTATTACAATTCATTTGAGTTTTTTATGCTATGTGGCTGTTAATAAATCACATGAATATTAATAGTAATTTGTCAAGCCCTATGAGTTTGAAGAGTTGGGATTAGCAAGACAAAACCATTACACGAAAAATGGACTTTTAACTTTTGGATAACTTGAAGTATGTTCTAGCTCATACTTTCTAGACTTCTACAAACCCAGAAGGTTAAGGCTGAAGACTTTGATGAACTTTCTGGTTGCCTAAAGGCATTTTTTAAAGTCCCAATCATACAGGATCATAGGTATGGATACTTGACAGCTATCTCTAGGTCTTGAAAATCATAAAACCCTTTCCCGACAATAGACATATTTCTACACATAAATGAAAGTGGCTATGTATCCTTTTTTATGTTAGGAGTAGGTAAACTTCCTTTTGTTAACTGTTGAATGATCTATGAACACCTGCCTTTGTTCCAATATTGAACCTGAGCTACCAGATCAATACTGACTGTTGTGAAATCTTTGAATCCAGGAGAGTTAGAATGTTGAGATGTGAAGGGAGAAGGTACTCACAAGCAACTGTAGCATCATCTCAAAGAAAGATGGCATGGCTCCACCAGCAGAGAAAAAGAAATTAAACCACTGACAGTTGGAGTCTTATTTATTCTGCCTTTTGGCCCTTTGTCTAGCACCATCATCAACACCCAACACCTCTGTCACATTAAAAATGAGGAAACTGAGACCCAAACAGATTGGTCACCCAGATACATAAGTACCAGATCCCGTGGAGTCTCTGTCTCAAAATTCAATACTCCTCTAACCATCTCCCAGCTGCCTGAAGAGGCAAAGAGGAATAAGTCAGACCAACTACAAAACCTTCATTTGGTAGTTTTCACCATCTCCCTTGCCAAACCTGTTACCAGCACTCTAGATCTTTATTTCCTCTGCCTACTTTGAATGCTGGAGGTTTATTAATGAATTACTCAAATGGCCAGAGGGAGAATATCATCTTCTCTTAGAAGATGATAAAAGAAAAAGCATTTATAAAGCACCTACTATGTGCCAGGCACTTTGTTAAGTGCTTTGCCAATAAATGGAGGCAATCAGAGCATAAGAGACTTGCTGAGGTTCACACAGCTAATAAAAGCTAATTAGTGTTTGAGGTCATATTTGAACTTCTATCTTCCTGACTCCAGAGCTCTATCACTGACAATGATAAAATAAGGTATGAACAACCACCTGGATATTCACTCTCTGAGAATAAAATGGCAGACCCAAACAGGTAAAAGAGACAAGGTGACTCACTGGAGAACTCCTCTAACCGGGCCAGCTAATTTCAACAATTAAATAAATACTCTTCAACAAGGTAATTACAGACTTTGTAACTGGAAATCCTCCAATCACAGGGCTGAAAGCAACTCTGCAATTAAGTTATGCCAGGTAAGCAGTACAGAGCATTAACTTTGTGGATTCTACTTTAGTATACTTCTTGAGAGAAAAGATGGAGCTACAACCATGACCCAACCTGACATCCAGAGTATAAATATACAGACTATATGTATGGTGTTTCCCCACAGTCATCTTCTTTCACAGGCTGGTCCAACTGCAATGTAAAAATCTCACTATTGCTGTCTTTTGGCCATTTCAGTCATGTCTGTTTTGTCCAACTCTTTATGACTCTATTTGGGGTTTTCTTGGCATAGATACTGGAGTGGATTGCCATTTCCTTCTCCAGCTCATTTTCCAGATGAGAAAACTGAGGTAAAGAGGGTTAAGTGACTGTCCAGGGTCACACAGCTAGTAAGTAAGTATCCAACAACAGATTTGAATTCAGGTCTTCCTGACTCCACACTGGGAGTTCTATCCACTGTACCACCTACCTACAATTATACTCTCATATAAACTCCTTCCTTTAACTATCCAATCCTTAACCTTATATAAAAACTTGAAACTATGGGTGAGACAAATTATTCCTGAAGTGAGCCAGTGGCAACACAGGGGATATGTGATCTTTAACCATAGTGATTATTAGGGTTTAGAAAAGGATCTTATTTATCCAATTTATCATCTAGCCATTATCTGTTTCTATTTTTCTTGACCCCTGACATTCCTCAAAAAGGAATATGAAAAGGAAATAATGGGAGGTGAAACTCCATCCAATTAGGACTTAGATTAAAGTTTTTCCAAAAACAGGAGCTCTTCCCTGGAGATTTCATTCCTAAATTCCCTCCTTTCTTGCCTACCAAATAGAGAGAGAAAAAAAAACATAAAAGTCAGAAGTCATAAGCAGTAAGGAAAGCCTTTGAGATAGAATTCTGGTAGTTAGAGGACCTGACTCAAATTCTAAACCTGACATTTACTACCCATGTCATTTTTCCTTCCCCAAATTACAAATTACATTTCCTCATCTATAAATGCAGAGATTGTACCAGATGACCCAGGAGCAAGTGAATTGGACTTTGTCCCACCTAGACATGTTATTACCACAAGTTAACCAAATGACCCATGTTCAAAGAGAAACTGACTGCCTTTCTAGCAATACTAAATTTATATTTTCTTCCAAATGAAGAGTTTAAGACCTTAATATTGCACAATGAAGTTAGAAGTCTGTCTGTCTCTGTGTCTCTATTTCTCTATGTCTCTGTCTCTGTCTCTGTCTCTCTCTCTCTCTCTCTCACTATAAAAGGGGAGGGAGATTCTGAGAGAATACTAGGTAGAAGGTGAAATTACAAAGAGGAAGGAGAATTGTATCATGTGTTCATAGACTATTTGTATTATTTGTATTTTCTGTGGGATGAAGTGAAGGTTGCCCTATATGCAATATGTTTTGTTATCTTGAATGCTTGAATGAACCCAAGCATTCTTTTTTTAATCTTTTGGAGACCTAAAAATGAACCATTCCTGAGATTTTCCCCAAGGAAGCACTGGGTAGGGATAATAAATATAATAAAATGAGGGAGGGGGATTCTCAAGAGTGTATCTCTACAACTTCTGAAAAGTGATTGGGTCTCATATATTTATGGGCTTTATGGTTTACAGAGCATTTTTCTCTTTGTAAAGGAAGGGAGGAAACCAGGAAGAATTTTATGGAGAGGAAGTCAGGTGCAGCAAAAAGACTACAGTCAGAGCTTTTGCTGCTTAAACTAGACCAATATAGCCCAGGGCAAGTCACCTAACTTCCCAGGGCCTCAATTTTCTCACTAGATGATCCCTTTCCAGCTGATCCTTTCCAGTTCTAAATCCTTTGATCCTATGATTTTTATTTGTGAGGACAATTTACATTATTACTCTATAATCTCATTCACTGGGCTTTATTTAATTTTCCACGGTGGAAAAAATTCTGTGATCCATAGAGTTCTTAAAAATTATATGTAAGTAAAAGCAAACCATAAATTACCAAGATACTTCAAAGAGGATTGACACAATCATAGAATTAAAGCTAGTAGGAAATGGAAAAGTGATTGAGTCTAGTCTTGCATTTTAAAGAGGTGGAAAGTGAGGTTCATAAAGAAAAATGGGGGCTTTTTAAATGATAAAGTAATACTTCTTTCTTGGAAGTAGGTCCCCTGCTCAGTCAGAATCTTGAAGGCACTGAAGAGATGAGCAGGGGAACCAAGTACCCTCAGGTGATTATACTAAACCAGTGATGGGCAAACTTTTTAAAGAGGGGGCCAAAGGAAAGGAAATGCTCATGTCAGTCTATTTTCTAAAGCAACTCTTTTGAAGTTTCATTGTATTGTATCCTACCCATTGTATTTGTCAGATTAGGAATAATGTTGTGGGGCCAGATAGAACATTTCAGGGGGCCATATCTGGCCTGAGGGCCGTAGTTTGCCCATCACTGTACTAAACAGAATAAAAGATCTCCCTAGATGCCATGCAATGGAGGAATGTTTAAAAGGGTCAGTGTAGAGTTTAGCATCTAACAGTAGTGTTGGCCTTTCTTTTTTCTTTGGGTGATCTTGCTCTCAGTTGTCCTGAGCCTGTACTTGGGAATGTTTGTTGCTCTTTTTTGTGTACACACGCACACACACACACTTTTGTGTGTGTGTGTGTGTGTGGAGAGAGAGAGAGAGAGAGAGAGAGAGAGAGAGAGAGAGAGAGAGAGAGAGAGAGAACTGAACAACTCCTAGAAAGCAAATGGCAGCAGACATTAAGAAAAGGCGTACAGACGGCACTTGACCTCAGAATCTTTGGTTGCCTACCTTCAAAAGCACAAGTCCTCAGAGGTTACACTGGGTGACTAGCCAGTATTGAATATTATTCTACAGAAGTCAAAATGAATGATCAGCACTAGCCACACAGTACAAGAGGGATAAAAGGAGAGTAATGATTTCCCTCCTAGTTCCCCCTCGACAACCTTTTGACTATGTACCCAAACACCATTTGGCATAGAAATCTTTAGGTTCTACTTGTCTCGGGGATATACTTGGAAAGGCAGAGGCCAAGAAAGATGGAAGCTAGAAAGGTCAGACTAGCACACTTGGCTGTAGCTTAAGCAAGCTCCAGAAGCTTTAACCTTATACCTTTCATTATTATTACCTTTCATTCAGCAAATTCCCTCTCATCTATTTGTGAGTAATACCTTTCCAACAGAGAGTTGGGAAAGAGATTAAGACCCCATGGGAGTGGGAGCTAGAGTCATCTGTTAACATTAATTATTTGGGGAAATTTCCATTCCTATTAGACTAAGAAATCCAAGACATGCAAATTGGGAGAGTAATAGTTGGAGCATGTTTAGTGGGTGGTGAAAAAAACTGTTCACTGAATGAGTTTAAAATATTTATTAAGCATCTACTATGTGCCAGGTACTGTGCTAAATCCCGGAGATACAAACACAAAAGAGACGGCTCCCATCCTCAAGGAGCTTCTGATTTATGAAAGAAAGCCAGTGTATATAAGGGATTGGTGGCCAGGGAAGAGGGTTTTGATCTAAAGAGTCACATGAAGGCTAATTGTTCCAGAGTCAACCAAGGGACACATCCTTTCCCAACACAATGATAGCATTAATTTGATTAGCATAGGATGGGGGATATAGCTAGATATAAAGAAGCATAGGCAAGTGGCTGGTCTGGCTGGTTGGAGGAAACTCTCACAGATAAAGAGAGCATAGCTCTAGGGCAAGACTAACTATTGCATTTGGAGGTACAAAACTGGCAGCACAGGATGGCATTCCAGGAAGATGGGGTGGTGAAGAGCTACGCATGCATGCCCAATGGAAGCCAGCTGCGGTAGTTCAAAAGGCATTCCTTTTGTGGGTTCACACAGACAGTGACTGTCAACTCCCTTCCCTTGGCATCAACATAAAAGCAAGTGTTCCTGACAGTGGGGCTCAGACTGCTGCACAAATGAAACAAGAATTCAATTTAGGAGAAAGAGTTGGGGCACACACATGCCTGAAAGATCCAGGCATCACAGAATCATCCATTTGCCTCTGGAAAAGATCTGTGAAGTCAACTCTTCTATTTTACATGTAAAAAAAAAATAAAACCTAAAGCCAGAGAACTTCAATGATTTACCAGTAAGGAGCAGAGCCAGGATTATTACAAACAGGTCCTCGGATGCCAAGGCCAGTGCTCTTCTCCATTGACTCATGCTGTCTCTCAGAGAACCCCACTGCAGTTTCTGAGTCAGAAAAGCATTACAGCATACTCCTGGCCCTGATGTAAATAACACTCAATGCTGTCTTCTTGGCACTGTGCCCCATCCATTTAAAATGAAAATGTAGTTCTTAAATCAATCAACCTAAGAGCTAACTAGCATGACTTGGGTTTCTTTCTTTCCCTTTGAAATTGTGACACTTTCAAAATCAGAGCTGTTCAAGGATGCGATCAAATGAGAGTTTTTGTTAAATAATTTGAATCACAATTATTAGACTCTTTCACAGTGTGCAATTCTTTCCAAGACAGCCTAAAATGAAATGTTAATTTAATCAAGGCAGCTTGGGCATTTCTCACTATTTCAACATTCTCATCATTAACATATCTTTACAAGTAAGCTGTGGGGTTTTACCAAGTAAATGGAGCCATTTAACAAGCTAACCTTTTGGGGGGAGAGGGGAAGATTGGAGAGAGTTCTGAAAACATCAAGGCAAGTCCACAAAAACGATCCAGAGAAGCCTACAGGAACATTTACAGCCTCCTCGAGCCACAGCTTGAGATGATTCTTAAGTCTGAAATTTTATCAGACAAGTTCCAAGATGCTCTCTAATCTAAGTGGTCTAGTGGCTACCATTAATGAAAGGTTACCACTAGCTGGGCAGGATCAGCAGTGAACAAAGGAAGGAGTACCCAGAAAGCCAAGAGAGAGCTAAGATTCAACCCAAACTCACTTCCTCTTCTTCTCAAGCAAATTCACAAATCTATTTCCCTAAGGGAAGGCTGCTCTCTGAAAGGGAGAATAAGACTCCAAATACTCCTCTCCTCTTCAAATGGTCTTTCCATATCCAGAGATACCAAGACTCACCTCAAGCTTGCTGAGACTGACTCTCCACACAGAGGATGGCAAAGAAATAAAGGGGCAATACAGGAAGATCATCAGAGAAATGAGAAATTAGCAGTCTGACTTCAAGGACAACCCCCCCTACTCATTACATCCCGGGAAAGTGTTTGAGGAACCCAGGTGTAAGCCGGTGACAAGAGGACACAAGGAATGGAAGATGAATGGGCCACAGAACACAGAGATCATGGGAACACATTTCCTCAACAGCTGCCAATTCATCACTCATTAAAGCTTTGGGAACTGACTCACTATCACATCTCCCCAAATAGCAAGTCCTCAAATTCTCTCTGAATAGATAACAGGCACAGTATAAAGTTTATGTTAAACCCAATTTAAAAAAAAAAAAAAAGCCAGGGCAGCTGAGGGAAGGAAATGTTACTATTTCATCTACCCTCCTCCCACTACTGCAGCAAGTCAATTAAATGTAATTCAGCAACTATTTATTAGCCAGCAAGGGCAGGGAGAGGAAAGGAAGGGATGTAATGGAGTAGAACTGGTTTCTCACCTCCAGTTCTGCCCCTCCTCCTTTCCCCACTACCTTCTTGCACACCAAAGCAAGGTCAACCTTTCTAAAACACTTTTCCTTACATCTCTGCCTCCATCACACACATTCTCAAAGAGCCTTCAATGCCTACTCAAAGCCCCAGAATTAAGTTCAAACTCCTTGACATGACACTTGAGGACCCTCCATCTATCTTTCCAGTTTTATTCCCCACTCCTCTCCTACATCAAATTACCCTTTTAGCTAAATTGCTCTATTCAATATATCCCCTGGATATCTATGGGAATTTTCCAGCTTGTGAGCCTTTCATATACCAAAACCTCCTCAATTCTTTCCCTTTCTGAGTCCTTGCCATCCTTTAAGACCAGTTCAAATCTCAATGAAACATGAGACTTTTGCTAACTATTCTGTTCAGGACTGCTTTCTGTCACCTAGCCACTGAATTCCTCTAATAATATACTGACTACCATTCATTTGCAATAATTATTCACTGCTTGTACCACTGGTTATCTCTGCATGTTCATCTGTTCCATCCCATCCAGCCATATGAGCTCTTTGGGTGTACACACCATCTCTCTTAACTCTTTATAATCCCCACAACACTTGGTAAAATACTTTATACATACTACAAATTCATAGTTCCTGACCTCAACTGGCTTACAACTTTACCAGGTCAATAAGGCATATGCACATAAAACAAAGTTATCTCCCATGTCCCCTCAAAGCCCTGGGTCTTCCTACTAGATCTAGTTTGAAGACCAGGAATTATGCTTTGCCTTCTCGAAAACGTCACAAAAATCTGTCCAAATGGATTCTTGCTACCTTGAGCACACTAAGATCTCTGCTCCCCAAAATTGCTTTTTTCAGATTTGTTCATATCAAAAAAAAGTGAAATGTGTCATCGTTAGTCTATGAAGATGATATTAACACCACAGTAAGATAAGAATTAAGAATTGCTTCCTCCCAGAAACACAGAAGAAAAACAACTGCTTGAACACATGGGCTGATGGGGATATTATTGGGGATGTAGACACTAAACGATAACTCTAATCCAACTATCAATAATATAGAATTAGGTCTTGATCAATGATACGTGTAAAACCCAGAGGAATTGTGTGTTGGTTACGGGGGGGGGGGGGGGGAGAAGGGGGGGGTTGGGAGAAAGGGAAAGAACATGAAACATGTAACTAGAAAAAAACATTCAAAATAAAAATTTAAAAAAAAATTGCTTCCTCCCAAAGTAGATCTTAAACCACTGACAGCATGCTGCTTACTGAACTGGACATGAGAGACACACTGAAACTACAATAAAGCTCCTAAACGACTCATCCAATTATTGAGTTGGTCCCAAACGGATATCTATTAGTGGCATGAATTAGGAAAACTATCTCCTGGAGCTCATGGTGCAAAAATTCTTGGAAAAGCCCATTACATTCCTCCCTTTAGGAAGGTTCCTTTCCCATACCGCCCAGTTCACCATAAATCTAGCTTGGTTAGCTTAAAAGAAACCAGATCCAACAAAAAGCAATGCATCAGACTAGAATTTCCAGTCCAGAATCTGAAAGAACATGGTCCAGGGATTGCATTCACCCTTTCCTTCCTCCTGCCCCCATGCCTAGCCCTGTACAAGGTAAGATTCTCTCTTTCCCTTCCTCCCTCCTTCCTTCCTTCACTGCCACAGTCATTTCTTCTGGTCCTTGAAGATGATATCTGGGGCAGCCAACAAGTTGATAGAATGCCAAGCCTGAGTTGGAAGAAACTGGGTACAAATCTAGCCTCAGACATTTCCTAACTATGTGACCCTGGGCAAGTCACTTAACCCCCACTGCCCAGCCCTTGAGGCTCTTCTAAGACAGAAGGTGAGGGTTAACAGAAAAAAGATGATACCTACTCTAAAATAACCTCTTATGCTTCAAACTAATGCTGACAAAGAAGATACAAATGTTTTCAAGGTCAAGCTGAAACACAAAGATATGACAGGAAAACAATGAAGATCTCTACTCTGTCCCAATCATGAGAAGTCAAGCACTACCAATGGATCCTATTTTTTTTGTAATTCTACATACATAAATCCATAGAGACACAGCTCTATTATATGTATACATACACACACATATAAATGAAGAACAGAGACGGATTTGTTGTTGTTGTTAAGAGGTATAATTGTGTTGAAGGTGCTTTGTTTTTGTTTTCATTTTTCTGGCTTTAAGAGAAATTTGAAAAGGTATTTCTTGTCCTCTATGTCCTTAAACATTGCAGGCTGGCTCACAGAGTTCCTGCTGTCTCGAGCTGTCTTGGCCATGGCGATCTCTCTTTCGCTGAGCCCTCATTCATCCTGAGGGATGAGAGAGGCTCAGCTTTCTTCCTAACCCAGGATTTCAGTGCACCCAGCAGAAAAAGTCTAGCCCAACCCTAAGGAGGGTATCTTTACCACTCCATCCTATCTTTCTAGAGAAATATTGCCTAAAGACAGGCTCTAGTGGAATAAGAACTGCATGTGAAGTCAAAGAACCTGGATTCAAATAAATATAGCCTCTGCCACTACTTTGTGTGGCCTTGAGCAGGTCACTTGATATTTTCCATAAAATAGGGAAACTAATTAATGGTCTTGAGTTCTAGATCTATGGTCTTAGGATCTGTAATTTGAGAGGAGGGGAGTGAGGATGGGGTTTGACAAATGACACCTTTGAAGTTCCTTTCAGCATTAAATCTATGATCCTCTCTTTTCCTTCTATTCATCTCTCTTCTTTGTATTCTTCTTCTCTAACTAGGTTGTGTTAAAATTATTCCTGAAAATTAGAATGACAGAATTAGATCTGAAAGGGACCTCAGAGATGGTTCTACTATCCAAACCTCTCATTTTATGTATGAGGAAACTAAGGCTCAGGAGATAAAGTGGCTGATCCAAGGTGACACATGGGGAGTGAAGCTCTGAGATTTAAATGGTGCCCTTAGACTCTAAGTCCAGTGAAATCTCTCTATAGCCTGTTGCCTCTTGTAGAGTTGTTAAAACTAATTCCTTCCGGCAAAAGAGTGATCTGGCTAAATTAATTCTTATTTGTTAAATGACATTCTCAGACTCTCCACACCCAGTGAAATCTGCTCTATAGTCTGCTGACTCTCCTATACTTGTTAAAAACTAAATCCTTCTAGGGGCAAGTAGGTAGCACAGTGGGTAGAGTGCCAGACCTGGAGACATGAAGATTTGGGGTAAAATATGACCTTAGACCGGTGATGGCAAACCTATGACATGTATGTCGGCACTGACATGCGTAGTCATTTTCAATGATATGGGGCTGCATGCTGAGGATGAATCATTTGCTGTAGTGTAGTGTAGACACTGTGCACTATAGATCACAATTCTACCTATATTAATTTACCTATTTTGGTTTATTAAATACAGTTATATATTACAATTATACATTTTTGTTATCTAAACTGTAAATATCATGAAATTATGGGTTGTTTTTTTCTCGAAGTGACACCCAAGTTATGCTTGGTTTTTTGGTGAATTTTGACACACCAAGCTCAAAAGGTTGCCCATCACTGCCTCAGACACTTCCTAGCTGTATGACCCTGGGCAAGTCACTTAACCCTAATTGCCTACCCCTTACCACTCTTTTTAGTTGAAAGGTAAGGATTTAAAAAAAAAAAAAAAGACTAAATCCTTCTTGGGAAAGAATGATCAGATTAAATAAATTCACATTTAGGTAAATAATAATTTACATTTTGGCTTTAAGCTAAAAATCTTCGAAAATGATGAGTATTTTTATTCCGAATTCTCAGCAAATTTAAAAGAACTAGAGAGGAAGGGAAGAAGAGAAGGAGGGAGGATGGAAAGAAGGAAGGATAGATGGAACAAAAGAATGATTATTTCTAATGGTCCATAGCTTTTAAGGCTAACATGGAAGAAATACTAATAAAAGGGAAAGCAAATCCCAGGCAAAAAGGGAAATGGATTAGGTTTTGTTTGTTTTTTAATCTTTTGTGTTCTTCCTCCTCCTTTTTCTATTCTCCTCCACCTCTTTTAGTTTTCCACCTCCAGGGTATTTATCCCACTGTCCCTACTCCCACAGAGCCTACATCTCATTTCTGCTATCACCTACTCTCCTTAAATAGCACATAACAGTCTAAGGTGTTACCTCCTCTCAAGGGTACTTTCATTTCATTTTGGTACTAAGGACCAAAAAAACCTTCAAGCCTCAAAGACATGAGTCTCTATCGTTGAAAGCTCCAGCACTGTGACAAGCCAATGACAGAAGTCATTCTTGGAATGGACAAGAGACTTTCTGGACAGCCCCCAGGTCAACCAACATGCCAGCCACTTAACTTGAACTGGCCACGCCAGAAGTGGCTTCCCCTGAGGGGATGGTAAATAAGGAGATAAAACATCAGAGACAGAATTTTGGCAGAAATAGCTTATCCCCAGGGCTTAGCATAAGGAGGATTCTGTGCCCCATTTGAAATGTGCTTACTCCCTTTAATAGCTAAAATTTGAAATTCCTACTCTTCACTCCCTTTTCTCTCCTCCAGGGCAATATAGGGATCTACAAGAGAATTCCACAACAAGACTGATAAAAACACAGAAAAGAAGACCAGGAAGGGCCATGGAGGGAAATAGAACAATTTCTTTTACCATCTTGTTAAAAATATTGTCCATAGTTTTCATAACATAGAAATAAATGTCTTCCCTCTCATTTATAATCACTTTTTTTGTTTCTACTTTGCTTATCTTCTTTTCTTTTGTTCTCATTTCAAAGGGTTCTTTCTCCACTCATATCCAGAGCAATGAAAACATTGGGAAATGTTGGGAACTCTCAGTGTGGAAAATCCTTCCATCAACATGTATCAGATAAATTGCCTAAAACCTAGTCATTAGAAAGATCAAGTGCTGAGATTTCACTGATTTGCCAGTGATCCCACAACTATATGTCACTGACCAGCCTTGAACTCATTTCCTCCAGACTTCAAGGCTAGCTCTCTACCCACTACTAAACTGTTTCTTTTTTCTTGATTATTTATGTATCTGTATTCTCATACTCATTGGTGCAAGTTAAAACAAACTTAATAAATTTTAATGAGACAAAAATCCTACCAAAAAAATTCTACAAAAAGAATTGTTTTTTTTTTTTGTTGTTGTTGTTGTTGTTGTTTTAAACCTTTGTACTTCGGTGTATTGTCACATAGGTGGAAGAGTGGTAAGGGTGGGCAATGGGGGCCAAGTGACTTGCCCAGGGTCACACAGCTGGGAAGTGGCTGAGGCCGGGTTTGAACCTAGGACCTCCTGTCTCTAGGCCTGACTCTCACTCCACTGAGCTACCCAGCTGCCCCAAGAATTGTTTTTTAAAGAGTCCTATTATATATAGGGATCATCTGGAATCCCCAGTCCTACTGAAAGCCTTTGATAATGGAAGTAGATAAGGAAAAGACTTGAGTGACATGGGCAAAAGCCATCTCTACATTATCAGAAAGGAAGTATACAGACACACTTGAAATTCTTCTCCCCATGAGATGATGTTAGCACATCAGCTGGCCTCACTGTATAAACACCTCCATTTACTGCAGAGATTTGAAGTAGGTTTAAGGACCACCAAAATTATGTCCAATAAAAGTAGGTCTAACTTTAGCTTTAACTTCTCTGAATTTAACCTTAAAAAGAACTCTGGAAATCACAGTGTTTAGAACTCCTAAGGGATCTTAGAGGTCATTGAGTCTACTCCCCTCTTTTTAGAGATGAGAAGACTGAGGACTGGAGAGGTGATGAGATTTGCCTTTGAGGAGGCATAGGCAGAATAAGTAGCCAACCTGAGATTTTAGCCCAGAACCTCTGATTCTAAAAGCTATCATTTTTTCTTATTCTCTATGAAGACCTTTCCTTTCCCTCTCTCAGAAGTCTGCCCTAATTTCACCTGTTCAACAAAGAACAGGTGACCTTGGGCAAGTAATTTAACTTCTGGACCTCAGTTTTTTTCATCTGCAAAATGTGACGGTAAGACGAGATGATCTCGAAGGTTCTTGATAGCCCTAGACCCTAAGATGACTATGCTCCTTTCTGATGCTAACATTTCAGAATAGTTTAAGGGGATCCCCATGGGCACTTATGGGATATGGGTACCTCAACACCATAGCTATATAAGCATAATCAATTCAATTCATTGAGTACCTAATAAATTCATCATTCTAGGGCAACAGCATCACAAAAAAAGAACCTTAAAGGTCATCTAATCCAATATTTTATTTTACAGAAGAGAAACTTGAGAGAAAAAGTGACAACCAATGTCACTCAAGTAGCAGAGCTGGGATTTGAACACAGGTCTTCTCCCTCTAGTGGTGGCAATCTTTTCACTATACTAACAATCTATGCTAAAGGCTATGGGGACTAGGGTGGTAGGAAAAATATATGAAACATGATTCTTCTTTTCAGAGAACTTATTCTCACTATATTTATCTTTAGCCCAAGCAATATCATTACTAGGCATGTACCACCAAAGACAGAGGAAAAGAGAACTATACAAAAGTATTTATAACACTTTTTCTAGAGTAATACAGAAATAGGAAGAAAGTGGGTAATCACGGATTGTGTAATGAATACATTATTGGAGTAAATGGATGTAATGGAACACTGTGTTACCATACAACAACAAATGTGAAGAATTCAGAGGTACTTGGCAATATGGGGATCAACGACATGACGTGAACTAAGAAGAATCACTTATACATCGACCACAACAATGTAATGAAAAACAGCACTGAAAGACTTCAGAATTCTGATTACAGAAGTGACTCACTATGATCTCAGAGGATTGCCATGTATTCTCCCATCAGAAAAAAGGTGGACAGGGATAGAATGAAGTATATGCTGTCCAACATGGCTAACAGGTTGATTTGTTTTGCTTAAGTCTACTTCTTTGTTGCAAGGGAAGGTTTAACTAGGGAAATGGGAGAGTCTTTAGGAAGTGGCAATATGTGGGGAGAGAGAAAGAACAACAATGCAAAGAGTTCACAAGCTTTTCAGGAAACAAGGCTAATGTGCATGAAAACATGAGCAAACCAGTCAAGGGAGTATGTAATTAAGTACTCAGACTATGAGAGTATAAACTTGGAACTCAGAGAAGGGTGAAATCATTCTCCAAAGGAGTAGTCAGGGATGAGTAGGAGTCATAAACTGGACCCTAAGAATAGATAATATTTAGAGAGGCAAAGGAGAGGGAATTTTGAGAAGTATAAAAAAAAAGCTTAGGTCTTTCTATACGGAGGGAAACAGGGAAGGAGGGAGAGACAGAGACAGAATCAGAGACAGAGACACAGAGAAGGACAGGGACAGAGACAGAGAGACAGAGAGGAGAGAAATAGATCAATAGAATGGATTAGATAAGGAAGAATAAGTATTTCAACTCGGTAATCCAATATAAAATAAACCCAAAAACATAAATTACCTAAGAAAAAACTTCATATTTTACAAAAACTGTTGGGAGGAATAAAAAGCAGCCTGACTTAAATGAAGTTTAGACCAGCAATAAACTCACAAAGGGTACATGACTGGAATATTTGGAGTCATATAATTTTTTTTAAATAGGGACCAGATCAGGTCCCTATCATAGGTATGGTTAGAGGGTAAATTCTTAACTAAAAAAGAGACAAAGGGATTTCAAAAGATGAAATGGATTATTCTGATTACATGAAACTAAAAGGCTTTTTACAAGAACAAAATTAACGTGACTAAGACTGAAAGGGAAATTGCTGACTGGAAAATAATCTTTGTTTTCAAACATCTCTGATGAGTTGACAGTTGACAGAAAATATCAGCCCAAGTTAGTGGTCAAAAACTATGAACAAAAAATTCTCAAGAGCAGAACTGCAATTAATAATGGTATAAAAGAATCCTCCAAATCAGTGATAAGGCAAATGCAAATCAGAACAAATGAGGTTTCATTTCTCATACAGCAAAGTAATAATGATGACAGAATTTCTGACTAGTCAAAGTTGGAGGAAGATAGGACACTACTTTACTGTTAGTGAAATTGTGACCTGGTCTAATCATTCCGGAAAACACTTTGAAATTATAGGAATAAAGTGATTAAGTTGTCCATTCCCTTTGACCCAGATATTCCACTGCTAAGTACATACCCGAAGGAGCTCAATAATAAAAAGAAAGGCCCAATATAAACCACAATATTTATAGCAGCACTTTTTATAGTGGCTAATAACTGGAAACAAAGTAGATCTCCCTCCACTAGGGAATATCTTAAAAAAAATTGTAGTACTTGAATATAATGGAATAATTTTAAACTGTAAGAAATATGGTCTAAAAGATGACTAGGGAGAAGCACAGGAAGATTTAAATGAATTAATAAATAAACTCAACCAATCAACAACTCCTGCTATGAAGGGCTTCCCACAAAAGGGGACATTTGAGCTAAGGAAGTTAAGCAGAACTAAGAAAGCAATATAACAAGTGGCAATGACATAAATGGAAAAAAAAACACAAAACTGAAATTGAATATTGAAAATTGATAATGGCCAAGCTTGGTCCCAAAAAAGAGACACAAAGGCATTTTCCTCCCTTTGTTACAGATATGCTACCAATTTGGCAGATGATAGGTTTATAACATTAACGATGTTGGCAAAGATCTCTAGGTAATGCAAGCTACCTAATATTTCAGGGGAATGATAATGTATACTTCTCACTTCTGTCAGAGTGATGATAATCAAGACTCAGAAGGAGTTATACTTTTCTAGATACAGTCAATCCGAGATTTTGTTATTGCTTAACTATGCCTATTTGGTAAAAGGCATTGTTTTTATTTTTTTCCCAATGGTGTGGAAGATGGGAAGAAAAAAAGTTAAATGCTTGTTCACTAAAAAATGAAATTTTAATGAAAAAAAAGCATAAGATGTCAAACTTTTTAGATATATTGGTAGGTTTTGTTATTATGGAGGTTTTCCTCTTTTTTATTAGACAAAACTCTAGGGGGGAGAATACTGCATTTGGAAATGTCGGTGATGTAAAAACAAAAGATATCAAAATATCTTTATAATACTCAAATAGGATGCATAAAATATAGGGAGGAAAGAGGGGGAAGGACATACTTGTATTTATAGCAGCTTTTTTGTGGTGGCAAAGAATTGGAAATTGAGGGGAGGTCCATCAGTTGGGAAATGGCTAAACAAATTGTGGTATGTGTTAGTGATGGAATACTATCGTGCTATAAGAAATAAGCAAGACGATTTCAGGAAAATCTGGAAAGATCTACATGAATGGATGCAGAGCAAAATAAGCATAAATGAGAGAACACTGTACAAAGTATCAACAATATTGTACGATGATTATCTGTAAAAACTTGGCTACTCTCAGCAATGCCATAATCAGGGACAATCCTGAAAGACTTATGATGGGGAATGCTATCCACCTCCAGAGAAAGAACTATTGGAGTCAGATGGATGCAGATCAAAGCATACTGTCTTTCACATCAGTGTATATATGGTTTTATTTTGGAGTTTTGGTTTTGTGAGTGTGCTGTTACAACAATGACCAATATAGAAGTATGTTTTGCATGATAATAAAAATAAAAATAAAACCATGGTGGGAAGATGAAGGAAAAGAGGTGGGAATGGGAAAGTGGAACAAGAGAGAAAATAGCCAGGATAAAACAGAGGGTATGTTTGGAAAATAGGGATAAAAGCAGCTGACTAGGAGTTGAGAGACTGGATTATGAAGGGCTGACCTTTAGAGTCAGCCCAGAAGCTTTGCTTTGAGGTGCTGGCTAGCCCTCAGGCACCTATGACTATGAGTTTAACCCCTGGCCAACAACCAAGTCTACAAAAGCATCCTTAAAGATAACCATGTCTATAAAGACATACTTTGGAAAAGCTATTATTTTTAAAAGTACTAGATTTTGAACCAACAAAAATAAAACTTTTTTTCATAAAAAACAGATTTAAGTCATATATAATTGTTTCAAAACCAGTCTGTTTCAAAGCCAAGTATTTTCAGCCTAACAAGAAGATGTTTGCAAACCTTTTCTACAGGGGTTCTTAAACGGGGGTGGAGGAGGGACTTCATGAGAAGCTTAGTTGTTTTTTTATCTATTTTGATAACTGCATATCAATATAATTGGTTTCCTTTGTTTACAGAGAAGAAAATAAGCTTTTAAGCCCTGCATATATAAAGGGGGGGGAGTTCTATTCTTTAGGGGCTCAAAATCTAATGGGAGAGACAACTTACAAATAAGATACAGGTAATCTCAGAAGTGGGGAGCTAACATGTACCTGGAAAGGCTTACTAGGGCGGCTAAGTGGCTCAGTCAATAAAGAGCCAGACCTGGAGACAAAAATCACTTCCTAGCTGAGTGACCCTGGGCAAGTCATTTAACCCCAGTTACTTAGCCTTTCCCACTCTTCTGTCTTGGAATGGATACTTACTATCTATTCTAAGTCAGACGATAAGAATTTTATTTATTTTTTATTTTTTCGTAAAAGTTTCTTGTAGAAGTTGTGAGTTTTACTGAGATCTGAAGGTCCCCAGAGAAGCTGAGAGGCTGGGATGAAAGGAAAAACATTCCAGGGATGGGGAACAAGCCAGTGAAAATGACCAGAGCAGAAGAAAAAAATGATTTATGAGAGTAGGCCAATGGAAAGAAAGGGCTAAGAAAACTGGAAAGTAGGAAGGAATATGAAAAGCTGGGATATGAAAGGCTGTGAAAGTCAGAGGATTTTATATTTCCCAGAGGTCATAGGGAGCCACAGGAGTTTATTAAATAAGGTGACATGGTAAGGTCTGTGCATGATGAAGATCACTTTGGCAAATGACTGCAGGATGGACTGGAGTAAGGACAAAAATGAAAGCAGGGAGGTCAATCAAAAGGCTACTTTAATAGCCCAGGTGAGAGGTGATGAGGGTCTACACCAGGCTGGTGGCGGCATCAGGAGAGAAAAGGACATGTAGGAGAATTGTCATCCAATGTATTCAGTTTATACATTTTAAAACATTCTGATAAGGGGTCCATAGGCTTCATCAGACTGCCAAAGGGAATCAAACTATGAATAAAAGGCTAAAGGTCCTTGCCTTTCTAGGTGTGTGCCCCAAGTCAGTCTGTTCCTGGTCAGAGGGCCACTGAAACCTCTGGACAAAAATTTGTGGGTGAAAGACTGACTGCCTCTAAGATTCTTCTTGCTACTAATGACTAAAGATCATCCCAAAGAACATTTTTGCCCAGTGTTAAAAGTTAAAGAATGGAAATTTTTTATACCACAAATATTTCAAAGTAAAATCTAACTGCACCATCCCATAGGTCAGTGGCTCTTTCTGTCTCCCATGTTGAGCACAAACTTAACTCATTATTGATCAAGGCTTAAAAGACCTTACAAACAAGGCATCAGAAGATTCAAGTGAAATTCTCTACTCTTCCCACTGTCAAACTTGGCATTCATTTACTGAGGAGGATGTACAGAATAACTATCGTCTTCAAATATACAAGTGGTAATTCAGTTTGTTTCACACACATGACCCACATCAGATGATGCCTTCCTGAGAGCAAGGGCAACAACAGTGTACTCTAATCTCCTCCGTGCACAATTTTATTGCCCTACTCTGAAAGAACTCAAGTCTGGCATTTAACATTTCATTAACTGATGTCAAAAGATAAAGAATATGAGAACTCAGCAATTACTTTTGTGACCTTGGATAAGTCACTGTCTGGTAGTTAGTTTTCACATTTATAAAATGAGAGTTCAAGTAAGTCATCTCTAAAGTTTTTATCCCCTTTTTAAAATTTACTTATCTAATATAATTTATTCCCAAGTATCTTAGTGCCTCCCTCTCTTCCCCACATTACAGAAGGTATAATCTAACAAAAAGATGTTGGGAGGGGGGATGGAGACAGATAGACAAACAGGGAGAGAGAGAGAGAAAGAGAGGGAGAGGGAGGGGGAGAGAGATGAGAGAGTGAGAAGAGACAGAGAGATATAGAGATAGACAGGGAGATGGGGAGAGAGAGACAGGGAAAGGGAGGCAGACAGACAGAGAAGAGAGTGAAAGGGAGAGGGAAAAGGAGAGGGAGAGGGAGAGGGAGAGGGAGAGGGAGAGGGAGAGGGAGAGGGAGAGGGAGAGGGAGAGGGAGAGAGAGAGAGAGAGACTGAGTCTTTCATGTTTCTATTTTTCAGTTCATTCTCTGGAAGTGGACATTCACAGGTTATTCTTCAAATATTAATTCCAAGCTGTATATAATTGTTCTAGTAATTTCACTCTTCATTACTTCATTTACACATTTCCAAAAAATTTTTAATTAACTTGCTCATCGTTTCTTAAGAGGCAATAATATTATATCAAAGTGCCTTACATTTAAATTGTCTTACAATTTTAAAACTCTTAATTCCAGGATGAATGACTTTCTCCCATACCTCCTCACAAAAGGACCAGGTCCATTTCTTACTGATTCCATCCCTCCTAACTAGCCAGACACCCAAAAAGGTAGAAGCAAAGGACAATTAAAAACTTCATTTTCATCATTACCGACTCCCTTTTACTAAGTCTCTCCCTCTTCCCCATGTGTAAGTGTATACAGAGTCAAAATGAACTTTTTGTGGCAATGAGACATGTTAACCAAAAGATCTCTAATTTCAGAGAATTAAGTGGCAGGCAGGCAGACAAACACGGATTCATGGTCCTTAGCCTAGAAACTGCTAGGACTGACACTTGAAACACTAAAATACCACATAAACAAACCCTCATACTGACCTCCTGGAATATATGCTGTCAGAAATACTATATTATTTCATCTTGAGTCTACTGGGGAGCTATAAATACAGCCGACTGTTAAACACACTTAAATGTGATACCAGCAAAAGTTATAGAATCATCCTCCAAATGTTGGCAGAATATCAGAAAGCTTCCGCTCCCTTTAGAATTGTTCTCAAGGGCTCTCCAAAATAGTCCCAAAGCTACCTGCCAGACCATGTCCTGAAATAGGAAAAGGACCCAAAAAGGCACAAAGGAGCTACTTCCCCACTGGACAGAGGCCCAGGATCTGTTTTCTAACTTGGCATGACTCAGAGGATCACAACCTCGCAGGCGACCAGCCAAAGCCAAAGGACCACACCTAATTTGGATGTATTTAGACATGATAAGCTTTGATGAAAAATTCTGCAACCATCCCATGGGTTGTCCCTGATGCATTCAGAATCCAACTGTGGCTTCACAGAGTGTCCCACAAATCCTGGCAGTGAATCTGCGTGGCAGGGAAATGGCTAAGTCTGATTTCTCTATAATCACATTAAACTATATTGGAAAAAAATATATAATGGAGGAAATAGACTTTATAATTCATCCTTCCTTCCTATTTTTATCCACTTATTTCATTTCTTTTTCTGTCTCGCCTGTTCTTACTTTTTATCACCTAGTCTCTTGTTTTATTTCCAACAATTCACCAAACATTAAAGTACCAGCTCTATGCTGGGTACTGGGAGCACAAAAACAAAATGAGGCAACCCCACCAACCCCCATCTTGCATTTCCAGCTTGCCTTCCATGCTGCATTCCTCACTCTCCTTATCTCTTACCTCTTTTGAACCTCAGCTCTTTTCAAGTTCCTCCAAACGCTGCCTTCTATAGAGGTCCTTGTCCCCATTTGTTAGCACTCTTCTCCCTCAAAATGACTATGTGTTTACTATGTATATTCGCTTTGTATTTACTTACCTGTGTAAATGCTATTTTTCCAAACAAAACCCAAGCTCCTGGAGGGCAGGGGCTGTTCTCATCTCCATCATCATCATCATCATCATCATCATCATCATCATCATCATCATCATCATCATCATCATCATCATCACCATCATCATCATCATCATATCCCTAGCACCTAGCCTTATGCCTGGCTAGTATGAAGATGGTGCATAATAAATGCTGGTTGAAATGACCATAACTGATTATCTGGGTTCAAGTAGTTCACCTTCTGGGGAGCTTATACATCTATCCTTGCTCAACAGAGGTTCAGAAAGTATTCTCTTTCTTCTTCTCCTTGTACTAAATATGCCAAAAGGGGGAGTCAAAAGGAGAGGGTCTCTTCTTTTGGACTCATGATTACTTTTACCCAGTTTCTCCAGACCCATTTCTTTTGGTTTCTGTTCTCCATTAAAGAGTGAGTTCCTTGAGGGCAGGAACTGCCTTACCCGCCTCCTCAACAAACATTTGATTATATGTTTTTCACAATTACATGTAGAGACTATTTTTAACATTTGTTTTTTGACATTTCATGATCCTAATTCTCTCCTTTCCTCCACTCTCTGAGATGGTAAGCAACTTAATAAAGGTTACACGTGCAATACATATTTCCATATTCATCATGTTGTGTTAGAAGACACATAGCACACATATAAGAAAAAAATTCATGAAGGAATAAAGTGGGAAAAAGTGTGCTTTGATCTATTTTCAGATTTCTTCTTTTTTCTTTTATTCATAGCACTTATCACAGTGCCTGCCTGGTACATAGTAGGCACACAATATATGTCTGCTGACTACCTGACTAAATTGTTCTTTCTCAGGAACAGAAGTCTCAGAGAAACATTTTATCAGTTTTTAGCATGATCTTGCTCCTACTCCCCAGTACACTGAAAAACAGAGAAGACACAAACTCTTAGTCAAACAAAAAACTTCTATCAGTTACATCAACTTAGTAAAAGAAATCGAAAAGGTCATCATCATTTTTCCCCAGGTAACTCTTCTCACCTAATTATTTTTCATTTTTTATTTAATTAATTAATTTAGGATATTTTCCCATAGTTACATGATTCATGTTCTTTCCCTTCTCTCCTCCCTCCCCTTTCCCAGAGCCGATGAGCAATTCCATTAGGTTTTACATGAATCCTTGTTCAAAACCTATTTCCATATTATTAATATTTACAATAGAGTGATCATTTAGAATCAACATCCCCAATCATATCTCCATAGAACCATGTGATCAATCATATGTTTTCTTCTCATAAGTCCCACAGAATTGTCCTGGATCATTGCATTGCTACTAGTAGGGAAGTCCATTATATTCAATTGTACCACAGTGTATCACTTTCTGTGTACAATGTTCTCCTGGTTCTGCTCCTTTTGCTCTGCATCAATTCCTGGAGGTCATTCCAGTTCACATGGAATTCCTCCAGTTCATTATTCCTTTCAACACAACAGTTTTCCATCACCATAAGATACCATAATTTGTTCAGCCATTCCCCAATCAATGGGCATCCCTTCATTTTCCATTTTTTTGCCACCACAAAGAGTTCAGCTATGAATATTTTTGTACATGTTTTTCCCCTATTATCTGTTTGGGGTACAAACCCAGCAGTGATATGGTTGAATCAAAGGGCAAGAAGTCCTTTAGCATCCTTTGAGCATAATTCTAAATTGCCTTCCAGAATGGTTGGATCAATTCACAACTCCACCAGCAGTGCATTAATGTCACAATTTTGCCACATTCACCTCCAACATTTATTACTTTCCTTTGCTGTCATATTGGTCAATCTTGCTAGGTGTGAGGTAGTACCTCAGAGTTGTTTTGATTTGCATTTCTCTAATTATGAGATTTAGAACACTTTTTCATGTGCTTATTGATACTTTTGATTTCTTTATCTGAAAATTGCCTGTTTATGTCCCTTGCCCATTTATCAATTGGGGAATGGCTTCATTTTTTGTACAATTGATTTAGCTCCTTATAAATCTGAGTAATTAGACCTTTGTCAAAGGTTTTTGTTCTAAAGATTTTTTTCCTAATTTGTTGCTTCCCTTCTAATTTTGGTTGCATTGGTTTTGTTTGTACAAAACCTTTTTTAATTTAATGTAAACAAAGTTATCCATTTTACATTTTGTAATATTTTCTATCTCTTGCTTGGTCCTAAATTCTTTCCTTTCCCATATATCTGACAGGTATACTATTCTATGTTCATCTAATTTACCTATAATTTCCCTCTTTATATTTAGGTTATTTACTCATTCTGAATTTATAGGGTATAATGTATAGGGTGTGAGATATTGATCTAAACCTAATCTCTCCCATACTGTTTTTCAATTTTCCCAGTATTTTCATCAAATAGTAGGTTCTTGTCCCAAAAGCTGGGATCTTTGGGTTTACTGTACACTGTCTAGCTGAGGTCACTTACCCCCTAGTCTATCCCACTTATCCTCCCTTCTGTTTCTTAGCCAGTACCATATTGTTTTGATGATCACTGCATTGTAGTATGGTTTAAGATCTGGTACTGTTAGGCCACCTTCCTTCCCATCCCCCTAATTATTTTTAAATTTCTTTTCAGTCATCTTGATCCTCTGTAGGTTTTCTTTAGTTTTCCCCACAGACCACAGGTCTATTTGTGCTTTGATAATTAAGAGAAGTTTAAAATAATATAACTCTCTGTTGAGGGGGAGGAAAAACTATGACATAAAAGAAGTACACCAGGATGAAGAAAAAGAATCTTTTTTTTAATCTCTCACCTTCTGTCTTAGAATCAATACTATGTATTGGTTCCAAGGCAGAAGAGTGGTAAGGGCTAGGTAATGGAGATAAAGTGACTTGCCCAGGGTCACACAGCTAGGAAGTATCTGATGCCATATTTGAACCCTGAACCTCCTGTCTCCAAGCCTGGCTCTCTAACCACTGAACCACCTACTTGTCCCAAAAAGTCTCTCAATCTGGCCAAAGGCAACATGGAAACAGTAATCCTCTTTGTACAGTTGTTTCAGACTCCTTTTCCTTTCTCACAATCATCATCTTTGTTGTCAGCAAGACTATTTCCATGAATTGTATTTTTATTTAACCTGTCTCAACTCTACCGGCATCCAAAACACATTCCTACAGAATGTAAGACCCTATTATAATACACAGGTGATTCTGAACATGATCCTACACAATTCATGTCCCCCGGCTGGGCTTCAGTCTCTTCTTCTATACAATAAGGGGCTAGAATAAATGACTCCTAAAATTCCTTTAGCTCTAAGAGCCTGAGGCTCAGTTGCAACATAATAAGGTAAAGGAAGATGACTAAAGCCAGGAAGATGAGGGTTCAAGCTCTACCTCAGTTAAGTACTAAAGAGTGGCGTATCATTTAATCCTTTTGGTGTTCCTACATAACTCCTTCAGACTCTAAGTTACAGCATATACATTGTCAACCATCAGAACCTAGATTCTAATCCTACCTCCAATGCTTATTACCTGTGTAGTCACTTAACCAACCTCTCCTGACCTCAGATTGCTCATTTATAAAATTACAGGGTTGGATATGAGGTTCCTTCTATTCCTGATCGCTGATCCTATTGAAGGACATTGATCTGTGGGGGAAATTTACCCACAGGAAGGTTCATATAGTAAGTAATGAAGCCACAGATCTAACCCAAAATAATAGAGTAAAAGTAGTCATAGTAACCTATCATTTCTCATCATCTTCTTTGGGGAACAGAATAGTGTTGATCACCCTACTGGTCTCAGCTGCCACTGGAACTCTGCCAAGGATGCTTGAAATTAAGCTTATAGAGGTTAGACTTGGTGCCAAATACTTTTCTTCAACTACAAAAAGCAGTTATTTTAACTACCCATGCAAGAGTCCATAGGCATTAAATATAAAATAACAAGAGCATGACAGCCATTTGATCCAGGTCCATTTACCTGAGCACCATATAAAAAGACAAGAAGATAACACTAATAGTAATAATAATAATAATAATAATAGTAATAATAATAATAATAATAACTTGTTCAGTCATTTTCAGTCGTTTCCAACTCATTGGGCTTCATTTGGGGTTTTCTTGGCAAAGATTTTAGAGTGGTGTGCCTTTTCCTTCTCCAGCTCATTTTACAGGTAAGGAAATTGAGGCACACAGGGTTAAGCTTAATTTGAACTCGGATCCTCCTGACTCTAGGGCCAGAGTTCTATGCACTATCCTCTATCCACTACTCACATTTATATAGTGCTTTTGCATCTGTAAAGAGCTTTACTTAAATATAATCTCATCTGACCTTCAGAGAAACTCTGTGAACTCCATGTTATTACCAACCCCATTTCGCAGGTGAGGAAACCAAGTATGAGAGAAATTAAATGAATTGCCCAGGGTCTTAAGGCTAATTAAGGACTTATGACATGAGCAGCTAGGTGGCTCAGTGGATTGAAAGCCCTAGAGACAGGAGGTCCTGGGTTCAAATCTGACTTCATACACTTCCAAGCTGTGTGATTCTGGGCAAATCACTTAATCCCCATTGTCTAGCCCTTACCACTCTTCTGCCTTGGAACCTCTACGTTGTGTTGGTTCTACAATGGAAAGTAAGGGGGGTGGGGGAGAGGGGGAGAGGGAGAGGGAGAGGAAAAGGGAGAGAGACAGAGAGAGAGAGAGAGAAAAGAGAGGAAGAAAGGAAGGAAACAAACTATGACAAGATTAAGATTTATGAGGTCATCCCACCTCCAACTGGCTCCTTGCCCCAAAGCTCAAGTAGTACCAAAGTACAGATGACCAATAAAGACCAAATCCTAGCTATGAGATAAATTCCAGCCCTATTTACTCAGAACATAGGGAGAATCACACTTCCATCAAAGCAAGACCCTGTTTCAAGTACCAAATGTTTAATAGGATGATCTTATCTGTGTAGGTTCGTGCAGCACAGGAATGGAAACAATAGACTGGGGTTTTATTTACACAGAAATCTAAACATTTCAAACACACCAATATTTGCCAAGCCCTACTGTTGCCAAAGAATGAACAAGCCCTTAACTCAAGGGCATCAAGGGTCCTCAGCTCCCTGGAGTTCTTTAAAAGGGAGTAATTGTTGGGGAGCCACGATGGTCACATCTCTCCCAGGAGGGACAAGTAAGTGATGCTGCTTTGTTCGATTTGCCAACACCTTTGAAACCATGGGTGACCACTGCTTACTGCCTCTGACAATTAAAATAAGGAGGGTCAAAGGAGAAAAGAAATCTCTCAATAGGACCATTTCTCACTCTGCGTACAGAAGAAGAAGGAAAAAATAGTTAACAGGACCCAGATCCCAGATTATTTTCTTGGTTAAATCTGTGAGTATTCTGTATCTACGGTGCCTCAAAGCATGGTTGCTTTCTACTCCTCTGTCTCTTGATACACTGAGGGTGCTATTTGCACCTTTATAAATGAAGGAAAAAGCAACAGAGGTATTTGGCAAAATTTATAATTCACGAAAGAGATCTTTTTTTAAATATTTTTTTCTCTACTAAAGACACCCATTTTGATGTCTCATCAGGCCATGAGGGGTCAGTCTAGGTTGCCAAGGGTTATGCCAATGGAATCCAAGCTCTGGCAGATCCCACTATGCTGGAAGAGGTTCAAGTGTGAGTCTGGCACCAAATTCTGTGCTTGTTGTCCAAGGACCAGCCTAGCTCAGTACAGCAAGGTTCATCACCATAAGGTTGGCTACTGGATGATTAATTTTTCAGGCCACAGCAACTCATGAATCCTGGAAGAGTTTCAATCTGCTTCAGTGGAGGGATTACCCAAACTGATGAAATCATGGGCCATTCAAGCTATCAGTGTAAAACCATTTTTCTTTCAACTGAAATTCTATCCTGATGCCTAGTCTTCCTTCTCTGGGATGATGAATAAAGGGATGCTATGGCTCTCAATCAAAATAATCAGCCATGTCACTTTTGGACACCCGGCCCTTCATTCTTTTTGTCCAGAAGGGACAGATTAAATAGAACTGGCAGCAGGGGAGCACTGTGTGAATCAAGGAGGTATCATCTTTGTGGAAATCCATGACTGGGAGAAAAGCAAAATATGGTAAAGGATATTTGAGTGAGGATCAGACAAGAGAGAAACAGACAATTTTGTAATGGGCTTCAAGCCCAGCTGCAGGAACTGGACAAAGGATCTCTGAAACAGATAAGCTAGCTGGCATGAAAAAAGGCTACAGTCATGATAGGAAACTTCTACCATCCAAACAACTCCCTAGAAACTTGCCTCTAAAGAACATGGCTCTTCATTCAAGTTGCCTTCCTCAGAATTTTGTCTTTTGGAAAGTGCAAGAAGCAGTTGCTGTCCTGCTCTTGAGTTCATCATAAAGAAGGACACACCAAGAAATGCCCAGTATATACTGTCCTCTGGACTTTGGGAAAGGACATTTCGCAAAGTACAGAGAGTAAGGACATTCCTAACATCTAAAGCTCTAAAAAGGAACTCAAAAATGAAAGGAGGATCTCACAGACAGGATTCTGGCAATGTAATCATAATTGATTCCAAAGAAGAAAAAGTCTTAAGATTCTAATATGGCTTCTCAGGGAGCTCATCAATCAATCGAGATTTTTAAAATTCATGATCAAGAAGAGAAGGGAGTAAGTAGGAATGAATTAAAAAACAGAGTGGAAGGTTACTGGAAGAATAGGATAAAACCTACTGAATACTAGACAGGATTTTAACTCAGATCATCTTGACTTTAAATCATGCCACATCACTTGTTTAGAGCAAGAGCACTATCAAGATATGACCCCTACCTACTTGAATTGGAAGACTCAATTCAGCAATATAAATCCTTATTATTTTAAGCACTTACTAGGTCAGAGTCTCACTGTTATCCTCCTAAAGTGCAAAAGCAAAAACACTTGAAAAACTGAATAGTCTCTGCCCTCAAATAGTTTACAAGGTACTTGGGAGAAACAGCATACACACAAAACAAGTAAATAAAAAAAAGATTTTTAAGGAGAAATGAGTGAACAAATTTTAATTTTAAAAATGAGCTAATAACTGCTGTATTGGCAAAGATGTAGTATGCGTGCCCCAATGGCATGGAGGGGGCTGCTCTCTTCCCCCTCTCCACCGTGCCTGAGGACATTTTTTGCATGTCCTACTCCTCTGTCCAGTAGACCAATGTGAGCACTTCCTTCTGCCTCTCTCTGGTATAATGTGGGGGCCTCACAGGCAACTTGAAGGTGCAGTTAGGGCACATGATCTCTAAAAAGTTCACCAACACTGGACTAGGGGCATCAAGAACAGTTTCACAAAGTGGGGCTTATAGGTGGCCAGCGGGCAAAGAAGTCCTGGGTTTGAATCTGCTTTCAGACATTTTCTACCTTTCTGACCCTAGGCAAGTCACTTAACTCCAATTACCTAGCCCTTACCACTCTTCTGCCTCGGAATCAATACTTATTATCGATTCTAATATGGAAAATAAGAGTTAAAAAAATTTCATAAAGCAGGTGGCCCCTGAAGGAAACAAGGAGATTTAAGGAATAGAAGTAAATAATCGACTGATGTAAAAACATAACATATAGGAGAGAAAACAAAAAGCTGCCATTTTCTTTGTTTCTCTACCAAGAAGAATGATCTTTAGATTACGAGTGATGGAACAAGTTACAAAGAAATGGAAACAAGCAAGGTAAAGATCCAAGACAACGCAGAGGGACTCAGGATGGAAAAGACTATCCATTCCATCTCTAGGAACCAATAGAGTCTGAATGCAGAATGAAGCATGCCATTCTTCATTTTATTTTCTCCATGAATTTTTCACTAGTGGAAGTTATATGTGTCTTCTTTCACAATATGATTAATATGGAAATATGTATGGCATGGTAGCACCTGTATAACCTCTATCATATTACCTGCCATCTTGGGCAGAGGGAGAGAACATGGATTGCAAAATGTTAGAAAACAATTATTTTAAATTGTATCTATACATAATTGGGGAAAATATAATTTAAAAAACTGAAGGTTGAACAACAACAACAAAAAGCGGAGACCAATGATACCCATGGGTGGGAAATGGCTAAACAAACTGTAGAACATGAAGGCAAATGAGATATTGCTGGAGACTAGCATGAAGACAGGGAAACATGGAAAGACTTATATGCACTAATATGAAGGGATGAAAACAAAATCAGTAAAACAGGAACTACCACAATGTCAGTGAAAAGAAAATATAACCATTTATGCAGAATACTACAAAGTCAGAACTAAAGCTAGAACCAAAAAAGGTGTAAGAGAAGTTGCATTTCCCTCTTCTTTCCAAAGAAAGAGGATAATGGCTGGGGAACACCGCATAAAACATGAAACTTTGTTCATATGTTGGCTAGTTTGGCAGAATAGTTATTTTTCCCCTCTTTATTATTCTCTTTTATAAGGGATAGAGGAGAAGTGATATATTGGGAAATGATATAAAAACAAAATTTATCAATGACAACTTGTTTTATAAAGGGGAAAAAAGAATAAAAATAGTTAATGGTGAATAGAAAGCCAAAAGATGTGAGATGTTTAAAAAGCATCTACTTTCCTTTAATAAGCTCGAGTTACTTACCCTGCACAGGGAAATCACTTGTGAGTATGATAGGTGAATCACTGTTAGTAATTGCTGAAAAATCCTGGAGAACTAAAGAGGTGCCCACGAGGTTATAGTTAGGCAAACATCTCAATTTTCCAAAGAAGGAAGAAGGTCAAACTAAATGCCAGCAATAACTTGATGAAAATTCTAGAATAAATTATTAAAGTGGTAGCTTGGGAGCACTTAAAAGAGGAAGCAGCAGCCACTGTGAGCTGGTACAGGTTAATAACAAGTCATGCCATTTAAGGTCATTTCTTTTTCATGAAAGGGTTGCTAGATTAGAAGAATGCCATATAGGAACTACTAGAAGGTTCAGTGTTTGAAGAGGCAGACCTAGAGAAGGGAGGTCTTAGGTTCAAATCTGACCTCAGATACTTCCCAGCTGTGTGACCCTGGGTAAATGACTTAACCCCAATCGCCTTGCCTTTATTATTCTTCTGCCTTGGAACAAATACTTAGTATTGATTCTAAGTCAGAAGGTAAGATTTTTTTAAAAAATGGTTATTGCAGACACTAGTTGTGCAACCTTGAGCAAGTGATGTAACTTTTGTGCCTCAGTTTCCTCACCTATAAAATGAGGAAGTTAGATCCCATTACCTCTATGGTCCCTTCCAGCCATAAACCTGTTACAATATCATCACCATCAACTGTTGTTCAATTGTTTCATTTATGTCTAATTCTTTATGATCCTATTTGTGGTTTTCTTGATGAAAATGCTTAAGTGGTTTGCCGTCTCCTTCCTCATTTTACAGATGAGGAAACTAAGACAAACAAGATTACGTGACTTATCCAGCGTTACCCAGTTACTAAGAGCTTGAGGCCAAATTTTAACTCAGGTCTTCTTGACTACAACTAGTGCCCTATATATTACTCCACCTAGCTGCTTCATCACCATCATTATAACTAGTATTTCTATAGCACTTTGAGGCTTACAAAGCACCTTGCAAATATTGTCTCATTTTATCTTCACAATAACCCTGGTAAGTAAATGCTCTCTTACATTTGAAGAAACTGAGGCAGACAGAAGTTAAGTGACTTGCTCTAGGTCACACAGCTACTAGGCAGCTGGATTTGAAATCAGGTCTTCTTGACTCCAGGTCCAGAGCTCCATCAATTGCACTATCTCACTGAGAGATATACAAAATTTATATACTGTAAGACAGACTCAAAATGTAAAAAAAAAAAATCATGAGGCTGGACTAGTACACTGAAATTAATAAAATAAAATTCTATAAAGATAAACACAATTTTGTAACTAGGTTCCAAAGAAAAACTACAGAGGTACAAGATTGGGGAAATATAGCTAGAAAGCAATACCTTTAGAAAATGACCTACAAACCTTGGTGGTACACCAAAAAAAAAAAGCCTAAAGGCAACTTGGATGGTGTTGATAGATGTAGAGTGTCTGAGGGGACGGGAATGATAGTCCTACAATACTCTGTCCCAGAGATAGATGACCAGTTATTATTTTTTTAAAGGAATGAACTAGATTTCTCCACATTCTCTTCCCACGCTAATGTCTATATTGTGCTCATTTCTTGGGACCTTATTTTAGGAAGGATGCTGAAAAGTAGGACATATCCCAGAGAACACCCAAGATGGCAAGGAACCCTGAGGTTATGGCAGCCAATGAACATCTGGGAAGAACAAAAGATCATGAATGCTTTCTTCCAATTTCCAAAGGGTTGTCTTACAGAAAAGAGATCACAATAGTCTGCTCTGCTTGGGAAAGACTGGGCTTGGAATAACAGATAGGAGTAAAGAAGAGACATACTTCAAAGGAATACATGGGGAAACTTCCTAACAATCAGAACTGTCCAAAAATGAATAGGCTGGGCTGCCTGAGAGGAGCACTGAATTCCCATTTTCAGATCGTCAGGCAAGAGACCGAATGACAATCTTCCTCAGTGATGATGGAGTTGAGATTACTGTTTTAGCTTGAGATTGATCTAGGAGACCTCTGATCTATGAGATGCCTTGCAACACTTAAAAGTATCTATTTCATAGGTTAAATCCATGACATATAAAAATGTAACCAAAAGTAAATGCTAAAAAGCAAAAGTTTTGAGAAATATTGGTCCTACCTAAAGGAACTGAGTAATATGGACCTTCAATCATTATTCCTACCATTTTTAGGATCATCTCAGTCCTGCTTCTCCGACCAACTTAAAGCCCATAGGAACGAAATCTCCTTGAAGGCAATTTAGTGTTATTGGCAGAGCTGTCCAAGATGTTGGACCTGGAGGTAGGAAGATAAATTCAGACCCCTCCTCAAATACCAGCTGTGTGATTCTGGGGAAATGATTTACCCTTTCTGTTCCTCAATTTCCTCATTTGTAAAATAGGGAGGTTGGACCAAGGGCCCTTTCATTTCTGAATCTATGATCCTTTAGCCATTTCAACTTTTGCTTTGGATCCCCATTGCCCACATAAGTGGCAACTATTTTGTTGAATTGGGATCTTTTATTTAGCCAATTATCTAACATAATCAAGAGTAGATGGGAAATGGTGGTTCAAATAATATAAAGAAGTGGCTAATTCCCAGATAAAAGAAAAAGAACATGATCAATCCGGAATTGTATATTTTCCAGATTAAGAGAGAGAGAGAAGGCCTGGCAGACAGAGACAAGAACCAGACTTGATTGGCTCAGCTTTTGTTTCTCTGGGGTAAAAACAAAAAGTAAGGATCATCCATACACTAGCTACCCAGAAGACTGGATGGGTGACACTAGAATCCTAAGGGCTACATTCAGGTCTTTGCCAACCACATCAAATCTGGGGTGGGGGTGTGGGGTGGGGTATTTTATTAAATTGGTGTGAAGGGAAGGGATTTCACACAGGACAGTGTTTTTTAACTATAGATTTAATCAGACTAAAATGGAAATTGTCTTCTGTTATCTTGGCACAAAACTGATGGTGCTCTGAGCAACAGAACAACTGAAGAAATTCGAGTGCTAGATCTGAGGAAAGAAAGGAGAGGATGGAATCCTGGTTCTACCACTAACTTCCTCAATGACCTTGAAACCAATAAAAGGAAGAGATTGGGGTGAGGCAGGGAGAACAAAACTCAGCCACGGCCAAACACTTAATCATAAAGTTAACTGCCCCATTCAGTCCAAGACTATGAGAAGTTATGAAATTTTGCCAATTCTAAAAAACTCGAAACTTGTCCTGAGGAAAAGAAGCAGATGCAGTCTTAAGTAACAGGTGGTAATCCTTCTATATACAAGACCTATTTTTTCTCTCCACAGCTGGCTAAACAGCTGTCCTATATCCTTCTCTCCCTCCTCCAGCTAAAGCATCGAACTCAGAACACATAAGTATACAATATCACTCTGTCTAATCCCTCTGCTTTACAGACCAGAAAATTGAGGCCTGAAGAGTTGAAAGTCATGAGTCCCATATCATGCTGATTATCAGCAGACTCAAGTCTCATGACTCTTGGAGCCAGAGTTCTTTAAAATGCTGCCATGAGTTGATGAGATGGCAAAGAAATTTAATAGTATTCCATCCACCCTTTCTTAGCTGACTACTTCTATAAAAATATAAGTGGTTGTCCTTTAAGAAAAGCTCATTTACCCAGTGCACAAAATACAAGGAATTGATTTTTTTAGGCAGCCATTTATTTAAAGCTTTTATTGTTGAGATGTTCCTGCCAGAAGTGGGACATGATCCTGAACCATCTCCTTACCCAATGTGAAAATGACTAATGGTCCAGGTTTGTTATCTGCTGTGGAAAGTTAGTACCACTGGGTTAATATCTACCTTGAGCAGAGGGACATAAAAGTGTGTACCTTAGAGAAACAGAAACAAGCAAACAAAAAAAGACAATCCCTGCCCTCGAGGAGCTAATAGGACACAAGAAAAATGCACATGGAAGAGAGAGCATTTAAAGGTAAGAGTTATCAACATCTCTAAGAATAATTCCACCTTCCCAAATAGCAAATGTTTAGACCTAGAATAGTAGCATCACAAAAGCCAAGCAGAGAAAGCCTTGGAAATGAAGTGAAGTTTTAGAAAGATTTCTGAATGAGGACTAGGACGTGAATTAGTGAAAAGCAGAGATGATAATATTTCAAATATACTACGTTCAAAATATACAGGATTTCCTGGGGCCATTCCCAGTGGTCCACAGGAGTATTCTTGTTCATAGAATCAAAAAGAAAAGAAAAGAAAAGAAAAAAAATTCCCTAGAGATCATTCTAATCTAGTCCCTTTAATTTTAAAAATGAGGAAACTAAGGTCCAAGAAAAAAGTGATCTGCCAAAGACAGAAGGATAGTAACCAGAGAGATTCAGGTCTCCTCATCATCAGGAAGAGAATTTTTTTTTATTCATAACACAAGCAAATCAAGAAATATTTTTGAATGGCTTCTTTGCACTAAACTCTGCATATAATTCACAGTTAAGGGAACAAGGAGGAGAAAAATCATTCATTTCTCTTTCCTCTTAAAAAAAAGTCAGATTCCTAAGCAATATTACTGGGCAATTCCAGATTAAGCTGGATATTCTGACATCTAAATATTCCTTTAAATCCCAGCTCAATTTTTTTCTAATGATGGAATCAATTTAATCCTTCATCTGGAAAATCAAGCCAATCCCAATAAGACTATTACTGGAGGTGGTAGCTGTGTAGCTCAGTGGATTGAGAGCCAGGCCTAGAGATGGGAGGTCCTAGGTTCAAATCTGACCTCAGACACTTCCCAGCTGTGTGACCCTGGACAAGTCACTTGACCCCCATTGCCTACCCTTACCACTCTTCTGCCTTGGAGCCAATACACAGTATTGACTCTAAGATGGAAGGTAAGGGTTTAAAAAAAATTTTTTTAAAGACTACTACTGGAAAAGTTCCACTTGATCAGCCCCACAATCTTTTTCAATGTTCCTCTCAAAGTCTGAAATTATCTTGTCCAGAGCCTGTTGCTTTTA
>NC_058134.1:76593686-76610646 GCF_016433145.1 Gracilinanus agilis | reverse complement strand
CTCAGACACTTCCCAGCTGTGTGACCCTGGACAAGTCACTTGACCCCCATTGCCTACCCTTACCACTCTTCTGCCTTGGAGCCAATACACAGTATTGACTCTAAGATGGAAGGTAAGGGTTTAAAAAAAATTTTTTTAAAGACTACTACTGGAAAAGTTCCACTTGATCAGCCCCACAATCTTTTTCAATGTTCCTCTCAAAGTCTGAAATTATCTTGTCCAGAGCCTGTTGCTTTTAGCAGCTACAGAATCTGAGCCTCAGACAACTACACCTGCTGGTGCAGAGAAAGAGAAGTTAAGTAGACCCCGGTTGCAGCAGGGTGGTGAGAGCCTGCCTTCCTAAAAAGGTACAACTGTTGGAGGGTCTTGGCAGTGCCACAACTCAAAAGGAGCTGATGACGCCAAAGGCAAATCTCTGAAAATGTGTTTATGTACATTTCCAATATCCTACTGAACTATCTTGGAATACACATACAAGAAAGTACAAACAGTGCAAGAAAAACCCCCACCATTATGGACTTTTAAAGTGTCCAAAGTTGGGAAGAACTTTATTCTCCATCACCCACACCCACATACACACACACCCCTTTAAAAGGAAGGAAACTGGCTCAGAGACGTTTAGTGAATTGTCTGAGGTCCCACAGCACAGCAAAGTACAAAGAACACTTATATTAATTGGAAGACCCTCATCATAAGTGATCTGGCTTTTCTTTTTTCTTTTCTTTTCTTTTCTTTTCTTTTGATTCTATGAACAAGAATACAAGAAACTCCATGAAGAACACATACACTAAAATCTCCATGAACCTACACTCGAGGTAAGTAAATTGGTTTTTAAATATCTCTGCATAAGAGGTGAATTATTTTATATGAGTTTATGGCTTTGGTCATATATCACATCATATCTGCCACCACAGGAAAATGGTTACATCCAGTCTTTCTGCAAGAAGACAAGTACCTGAAGTATCTCTGGAGACTACCACTGTGGAAATATCATCCACCATTGTAGACCACAACTCATGACCCAGTCTGTGGCTTAATAGATAAGCATAATACAATGGAATGCAGATAGCAGTGGTGATAGTACCAGCTTTGGAGTCAAGGGTCCTGGGTTCAAATCCTATCTGTCACTAGTGTCATAAAATAGAGAGATTATTAAACGTGTAATCCAAAGGATGCAGATTTGAATCTGAATCCTGCCTCTCATACCTAGGACTGTTTTCTCATCTATAAAATGAAAGAATTGGACTTGATGACTTCTAACTTTTCCTCTAGTTCTAAGTTAAAGACACAATGATCTGTCAAGTCATTTGACACTTCTGGGCCTGAGTTTCCTCATCTTACCCCTCATCATAAGGGGTTAAACTAGATGGCTAATTAATAGATAGAACTAAAGTTCAGCTCTTCACGTATGATTCCAGCGATTACTGGAGATATTAAAGGGGTAAAATGATTTTCTCAGGACCAGAGAGCCAGGAAGTATGAGAAGCAAGATTAGAACCCAGGTGATCTTGACTTCAAAGCTAGAAAGTTAGCCATTACACTACACTGCCTCCTTTTAACTGACATTTATATATTATGTTATATTAACAACACTGATCCTTATAAGATTCTTATGAGTTAAATATCTTATTTGGATTTCATCAGTGTAGGAAGCTCTAAATAAGGAATGTATTAATTATTAATAATTAATAATATTACTTCTTCTCTGTAATACAGAGCCTCAGAGGATTTCCTGCAAACACTAAGAGGCTAAATGACTTGCCCAGGGTCACACAAGTCAGTATTTGTCACAGGCGGAAACTGAACCTAGATCTTTCTGACTCTAAGGGCAGCTCTTTATCCACTAGGACCGCATTGGAGAACCTATGGCACACGTGCCAGAGCATGCCGAAGGGCTGCTCCCTTCCTTATCTCTACACGTGCCTGAGGACATTTCTCCCATCACCTGCCTCTCTGCCCAGCAGTCCAATGGGAGCACTTCCTCCCCTCCCCTGTCTGGGGTAAGGCAGGGGGCTCTCATGCACCATGAAGGTCGCAGTTTGGACACTTGGTCTCTAAAAGGTTAGGTGTCGGGGGCAGCTGGGTAGCTCAGTGGATTGAGAGCCAGGCCTAGAGATGGGAGGTCCTAGGTTCAAATCTGGCCTCAGACACTTCCCATCTGTGTGACCCTGGGCAAGTCACTTGACCCCCATTGCCTACCCTTACCACTCTTCTGCCTTGGAGCCAATACACAGTATTGACTCCAAGACGGAAGGTAAGGGTTTTAAAAAAATTAAAAATAAAAATAAAAGGTTAGGTGTCACTGCACTAGGACATGATGCTCCTTAGTAAAGGACTGCAAGTTTTATTGTAGCCATTTTACAGATGAGGAAATTGAGAATGTAAGAGCTTAAAGGACTTTTCCATAATCAGACAACTACGAAATCTTGGATCACAGATTTGGAGTGAGAGGGGTCTCAAAAGTCATCCTGTCCAAACCTCTCACGTCACAGACGAAGAAGTTTTGTCCCAGAAAGGCTTGCCCAAGGTCACATGGCTAACACATGGCAGACTTGGAACTACAAGAGTCCTTCATCTAGTCCAACCCTTGATGGGGGCCCAATAAGATTAAGTGACTTGCCCCAAAGTCACAAAGATAAGGAGGTGGTAAGGCTGGGATTCAAACCCAGATTTTCTGACTCTAAAACCGGTGATTTTTGCTATCCCAAAGAAATCTGGAAAATTAAAATGGAAATGAATCTTGAGAAGTTGAATATGCCAGAAAGGACAATTGCCTCAATGTCAGGCCATCTCAGTTCAGGTCTGGTCTTTGCCAATAACAATAACCACTGGGTCATAGTATTTACAGTTGCCAAATTCTTAAAATACCTTATCTCATTGAATCCTAACAACTCCATGAGGTAGGAAACATGAATACTTTCCCTGTTTTATAGAATAATATGCCAAGGCTTGAAAGGGTCAAAGTAACTTGGCCAAGGACATAAAGCGACAAGTAGAAGAGCTGGCAAACATCTTCCCCCAAAGCTTGGGCTCTTTTCAAGGTCCCTATTGCCCACTGACTACCTACATAACTTTAGGTAGATCACTTCAACCTCCCATGCTTCAATTTGCTCCTCTCTAAAATGAGAGGATAAGACTAGATGGGCTGTCAGGTTTTTTCAGTTCTAAAAGTCGATGTTATCATATACTTGGTGTGAAAGATGGTTCAGTAATGCTAGCTTAAGTGCAAAACAAAAAAACAAAAAAAAAGGCATGTCTTCATTAATTAAAAGCAGAGGCTGCTTGCACCACTCAGTGACCTAGTTTGGTGCCTTATTCATTAGAGTGGTTTAATATATATTTGCTGTAGACTTGTTATGAAGAGCAGGGCTTAAGGAGTTTAAAGGATGTGAAACCAAAACCAGGGCATAACAGGATCAGGTAGCTCTTCAGCCTTCCTGTTCTAGTGGTCTCATGCTTGCCATTGGAACTGAGAAAAGGAGACATGCAAAGGCACTAGAGTTTGCTGCACTGGAAACGATCATGAATCCTCATGTCTTTGTAGGGGAGCAAGAGGCCATGGATAAGACAACTAAGACAAATTTCATACCCTGAAAAAAAGTCATGACTCCTCAGAAGAATATAAAGTATGGATAAAATAACCTTTGTAATCCTGACCCTATACTATCATGAATTCTACAGGGACTATGATGGTCTACAATTTGCTGTTATATAGACTCAACAAAAGAACATTGTATTAACAAGATGAGTCTCCGTTTCAGAGAAACTTGGGCTCACCAAAATATTCTCCCCCATCCCATGGTAGAGCCACAATGGAGGATTACAGGAAATAGCCCAGTCAAACTCTCCCAATGTTGCCCTCCAAATAACTTTAAAATAATTCCTCAAACTGAACTCTGGAGTGGCAGAGCCAACAAGAGGTCAGGGCAAGACATTTTTTCCAACCTAAGACTACTTGGGAATTGGACAAGAGAGATCTGTTACACTGGGGGGAGCAGGGGGAACAACACAAACAGCAGTGGACCTTGGAGGAGAGGTGGCAGTGACAACAGCTTTGAGACCTCTCCGTCCAGAGATGGTAAGGATAACATACCAGTTGGTCAGAAAGAGATTGCAAAGGATCCTCTGATGGCAATGAGTATGACTGGTGCTGATTGGCAATTCACAGAAGAAGAAATCAATGCTATTCATAGACATATGGAAAAATGCTTTAAGTCACTATTGATTAGAGGAAAGCAAATTAAAATAACTTGAGGTACCATCTCAAACCTATCAGAAATGATGAATGCTAGAAGGGATGAAGGAAAATAGGCATGTTAATGAACTGTTGATGAAGGGTGTAACCTGGCCCAACCATTCTGGAGAACAATTTGGAACTGTGCCCAAAAGGCTATAAAATTTTGCATACTGTATACTTTTCTTTTTTATTATTATTATTTTTTAAAACAAACCCTTACCTTCCATCTTGGAGTCAATACCGTGTATTGGCTCCATGGCAGAAGAGTGGTAAGGGCAAGGCAATGGGGGGTTAAGTGACTTACCCAGGGTCACATGGCTAGGAAGTGTCTGAGGCCAGATTTGAACCTAGGACCTCCCATCTCTAGGCCTGGCTCTCAATCCACTGAGCTACCCAGCTGCCTCCACATACTGTATAATTTTTATAAAATCCAGTCAAAAAATTTTTGAGAAAAAACTCCAGGAAAGGATCATTAACTCCCCAAATCAAGAAAATGAACTGTTTGGAGAAGGTGCCATAAAGAAATCTAAAAGAAACCTACATTGCATCAGAAGATCCAGAATGAACTTTGGGATGCACTGAGTGAACTGAAGGGGGTTGAACACATTTATTCTGAATGTAAACTGTTATGCCAAAGGGGACTGCCCCCTAATTGGCTTTTTGTCAATGTACCTACAAATCATTGGTTTTGCTCTCTCTTATTTTCCTCTTATCTCCAACTACTGTAATTTCTTCTTAGAAAGTACAATACTATATGCACCTTTAGCTAGAATATCTTTAGAGGTATAAGCTGCTCATGTTAAATGATTCATTGGGGAGACTAGCCTCCCAAAGAATCACAAGGGGGTATTGTGAAAGGGAATTCTTTATTCTCTTTATCTATTTTTAGTTAATCAATCAAAAAACCCCTACTTAACACTTTGTTAGCCATCAAGTAAGAGAATTCACTAGTCACTTACTTAGAGAGCTCCATCCTTTTAACTGAATCAATCAGAAACTTGTAAATCCTTTGATAAGAGTTTACACCCTCAGATGATGAGAGGTGGATCCCATAGACACTGCCCCCATTGGCAGTGATAGGCAATTTGGAAACTGTGATTGACCCCTGTGAAAAGGGGAAGGGAAAGGAAGTGACATGGAAAAAGAACTATAAAAAGTCTGGAACTTCCTGTCCTAGGACCTTCTCCTTTGGACTTCTTTGTAGGATGGCTTCTTGGGCTTTTTTCCTTTGGACTTCTCCTTGGGCTTCTGGCTTAGAGAGATTCCTGCCATGGTGACTCTGCCAGGAGACCTTCTCTGCTTGTTGGCGCTTCGGTGGGACACTCCTTCAGTGTGAGTTCTGTGGAGAGACTCTATTCCTTGAATCCTGCATTGGCTTGCTGGTGAGTGACTTGGACTTCCACATGGATTGGAACTTTGTCAGGGAGGGAGCTGAATTTCATCAGATCAGCATTTAGGGTAGGCTGGGCAACTCCTTACCTCTTTCCCTCCTACATTTCATATTTCAACCCTTTCTCTTTCTCATTATAAATAAAAGCTGCTAATAGTTTTTTCTGGCTTAGGGATAATATTTTGAATTCAGTGACCACAATATCAAATGTATAACTCTCTTATTTAGTCAAAACCTCAATTTAACCCTTACAATACACTTTGACCCAGCAATACTATTCCTAGGTCAATACCCCAAAGAGATCAAAGGAAAAGGAAAAGGAAAAGGTTCTACATGTAGAAAAACATTAATAGCAACTCTTTTTGTGATAGCAAATAATCAGAAATTATGGGAATATTCAGCAACTAGGGAATGGCTAAACAAGTTGTGGCATATGATTGCAGTGGAGTAAGTATGATTGTGATATAAGAAGATGATTTCAGAAAAACCTATATAGTAGGACCTCATTTTACAGGATCAATACATTCTAAGAACCTTCTCATAAACTGAAAATTGAACATAATAGCAAGCCTCATTTTTTTTTAACCCTTGTACTTTGGTGTATTGTCTCATAGGTGGAAGATTGGTAAGGGTGGGCAATGGGGGTCAAGTGACTTGCCCAGGGTCACACAGCTGGGAAGTGGCTGAGGCCGGGTTTGAACCTAGGACCTCCTGTCTCTAGGCCTGACTCTCACTCCACTGAGCTACCCAGCTGCCCCCAAGCCTCATTATTTAATAAATATTTATTATATAAATATACTTGGGCACTTTGCAACTTTTCTTAGGCTTATCAGAGGCATCATCATCACTACTCTTGAACTTTGGGGCCATTATTAATAACTAAATAGAGTTAATGAAACAAGGAGAAGCACCACTCTGATACAGACATGCCTTGTTATAATTGAGAACTCTGGTCAAAGACTAATGCAGGAACTAATAATGTTTGGCATGAAACAATGTAATGACTCACACTATCCCTTCTCAAAGGAAGAATGAAGGTCATTTGGCAAATTGCTGTGAGACATGGGAAAATAGTGCTGATTTAGTGTGCAATTAAAATGTTTTAGTTTACATATATTTCCGCCTTTATTTTTTCCAATTGCCAGTGACAAATACATAAATTCACGCTTTGAGTTCTCATAAAATAAGGACCTATTGTGTGAACTGATGCAATGTGATGTGAGAAGAACCAGAAGACCATTGTAAATGATAACAATATTGCAATATATAATCAACTGGGAAAGTCTTAGCTACTGTGATCAATAAAATGATCCAAGAAAACTGCAAAACACTCATGATGGTAAATGCTATCCCTTGAGAAATAACTGATGAACTCTGAGTGCAGAATGAAGTATAGTTTCTTCATTCCTGCAACATAGCTAACATTGAAGTATGTTTTGAATGACTTCACATGTATAATTGCTATATTATTGCTTGTCTTTTCAATGGGCAAGGGAGAAATAGGAGAGAGGAAAAGAATTTGAAACTCAAATTTTTTTAAAAAGAAAATTAAAAATTAGAAATAATAAATAAAATGGGAAAAGAAGTACCCCACAATTTCCTAAAAGCAGTCCTGACCATTCTCCTCCTTTTCAGTTCTATATCTTACTCATGTATATACAGTTATCTACCTAAGATAAACATACTAAGAAACCAGTTCCATGAACTACCCAATCAACTTCATTTAAGAATCCAGACCAGAGGTCCTTTGCATGCATTTGGTTTTTCCTGTGTAGTCAGACAGGACTTTTGGGAGTCATTTTTGGTTCTGATTTATGAACAAAAGAGAAGAGCATGATGGAAATGAATATGCTGCATGTAGCACATTGTCCATTAAGAACTAAATGAAATTGGGGATCTAAAAGATATATTAACATTGTGTTACATCACCAGAAGAAGAACTGGCAAGAGCAAAGAATAACCAAGAGACAGTTCTTCAGGTATCTATGTAAGATCAAGAGAACAAGGTGAAGACATATTGTGTGGGTTCCTTGAAGAGAATTTATGATCTACACCAATGGAAAGAATGGAAAGAATATGACATATTATGTTAGAATTATAGACTCACTGAATTACTCACGAAGCAGAGGATCAAATGACTAAGACTTTGACAGAACTTGAGAAGAAATACAGTCTGGTTACATGCTATAAGTACAAATACAGAATATTCAGATGTCACTTCCAATAGCTTAGTATGTATTATTATCTGAAACAGGAAATGCCATTCTACTACATTGAAACTGACTTTAGGGGATAACTGGGAATGTGATGTGTGCTTCTGATGTTGCTTCACCAAGTCTGGATGAAGTCATGTTCTTTTTTAATAAGGCAAGGCGCAATTCTACCCTCTGGCACCAATATCTTTGCTAATTATGTGCTGATGCTAACAGTACAGTCTCTTTCCCACCATATCAAACACCATCAGAGCAAAATACATTTTTTTAAATGAGCCCAGATGTCATGTCTTTGAAATGATCCAATGTTATAATTCTTTAATATCAAAGACAAATAATTAAGTAGTATTTCACTGGAGTTAATTTCCTCTTCAACTCCAGCAAAAAGAATGCTTTGGGCGATTCCTAGTTAGTAGCTGAGCAACATGTTCCACCATGCCCTCCACAAAACACTCTGTATAATTTCTGAATTCGTTCAAGTCATTACAGTTGGCTACATGATCTGATGTAGTCACCATGACTTGAATCTGCTTCCTGTGACTGCCTCTCTGAACTGGTCCTAAAACTCTTGGAGGGAGTAATATTTATGAATATGTTCTACATGGAGTGGGATACAACTCCTCCATCTATTTGCACTGTTTATCTCACCTGAGAGAAAGGAGGATAAAAGAATCTCATCTAGAAACTCACACTTAAATATAATGAAGTATTAATAAACTACAAGAAACAATGAAAATTAAGAATTCAAAGAATCATGGGAAGATTTATATCAATAGAAACAAAATAGGGTAACCAGAATAAGGAAAACTGTATACATACATATATGTGAATATATGTATATACTAATTCTGATGACATAAACACAACAGTAAAACTGGACACCATGGAATTATAATAATCAATCTCATATTTGGAGGAAAGTTGAAAACACCCACCTCCCTCCTCTCTTTTGCAGAACCGAGAGGGTATGGGTGTAGAATACTGCCTATATTGTCAAATATCACTGGTAAGTTAATTTGTTTTGTTGAAGTGCTTTTCCCTCCCATTTTCTTATTTTGTTTCACAGGATAGCTTGCAGGAAAATGAAGAGGAAGGATATATTCAGAAATGAAGGTGATGTAAAAAACAAAAGACAACAATAAAAAACAATTTTTGAATAATTGGTATACTGCAAAACTACAAAGTGGAGGGTACCAGTCTCAGTTAAGCTATGAGGCAGGTTTGTTTGCTTCACTGTTTTCAGGGAATGTTCTTTGCAAGGGAGGATTCTTTAGGTGCTTTGTCATGGCTGATGTGTCAAAACAATGCATCAGTAACATTTCTGTTTTTTAAAATTAAAATCTTGATGCTAGACTTGAGTGACTTTAATTCCATTTTAATTCAAATACCCTGTTATACTACCTAGGCACTCTAATATGCTGTGAATATACATTGTTTTCAGAAGCTTGTCAGACTCATTCAAGGAACCAGGCTAAGTCCATAAGCTAGGGAGTGATACAAGATCACAGTTCAAAAGGCCCATCTATTTCAACATCCCCCCTAATGCAAAGCCTTCCTCTAGAACACAGATGACAAATACTCATCCAGTTTCTGCTTCGGCACTTACAGGGATGAACTGCTCACTCAGTACTTTAGAAAGACAGTTCCTTTAATTTGGGCAATCTCTAATTACTACTAAGTTTATCACTGAGCCAGAATGTGCTCTTTCTGAAACTTCTAGTTATTGATCATTGAGGAATATTTGAAAGTCACTTTCCTAATCCATAATGTGTCCTTTTCTTTCTCAATGTACACATTTCTTAATTATGTTCTCAATGAGCAAAGAAGCTATTCGGGTGGTCTAAGTAAATAAATAAACAGAATAATTAATTGAGCAAACAAATATTTCCAGGAATCAATCTGGAGAGGCTTTGTGATTCATTGGAAAATACTAGCTCTGAAATCAGAAGACCTTAGTTAAAATTCCATTTCTGTGGCTTGCTATCCCTGTGAATTTGGGCAAGCTCTTCACCTTCCACACTGTAAAATACAGGGACTGGACGAGATGGCTTTTAGGTTTCTTTCCAGTTCTAATTCTATGATTCTGTGATACGAAAAGCTCAAGTCTAAAATGGACAGTGGCACTCTTGGGATAAAGCCATCCCACTTGAGCAGAATATCTCCTACCAATAACCACTCTATTAGCTAAAGGTGCCTGCCATCTGTCACCATTCTATGCGACCCATGAGATATATTTTATGGTCTTATAAATTAATATCACAAAGAAGGATGAGCTAGAAATACTCAGTGACCCAGATAAGGAACATATTTTGGCTAAGATTTGTACTAGTTTGTAGAGTTCTCAAATCATGAGTTTCTTTTCGTATTGCTCTCCTAGGAGACAGTAGTGTTCTTTCTAAAGGAATCAAATAATTTGTGTATTCATTTAGGTCACTCTAGTAGACTGCATAATTTTAAAAAGAAACCATGACTTGAATCTGCCTCCTGGTCCTCAAATTCTTGAAGGGTATAATAGTTGTGATTCCCTTTTATATGGAGCAGGGTACATAGCTCCTCTTGCTGTCTGAGGAAAGTTGATCAAAAGAAACATTTAATGTATTAAAAACAAATGAGAATAACATGGAGATAAAAAATAAATAAGAAAAACTTCCCCAAGGTAATATTACATTTCAGATTCATAAAACATATGTGTATTTTATACATATATATGCATATATATATATATACAAACACACACATATATATTCATCATCCCATTATACACACAAATATCATCAGGTCTAGGACATTATTTTTTTAAAAAGAGACAAAAGTCTTCAAATAGATACTTGCAAAGTTCCCTAAACACAAACAAAAATGTAGAGAAGAAGACTTAATAGAGGAAACAATTATATGAGTCACCCCAGGACACAGTGATGTGTCAACAAGTCAGCACACACAATCCCAGATCTTCTGTAACTGAAAACAGAAAGTTATGTTTAAGACAAATACACACACATATATTGTTGACCATATCAGATTTGTTTTCCAAAAAGGCACTTCTTTAACATAGAATCCTCAAGAAAAAGGAATTAAATACCTATCTCTCTGTGTTAAGAAAAATTAATAGTCTAGTCTCTGAAAGGCCTTTTATAAATATTTACTGAGTACTACTTTATAATAAATACCACCTCACGAGGCATAGGCTCTAGCTACAAAGTATGAAATCTATCACCTCTGTCATAGAGTTTAGAAATTAGTTGGAGGGAACAAGACACTAAAACTTCCTTCTCTTTAAGCCCAAAATCCTATCCCTGAACATTCTTTTCCTTCTCCCTCTCAATCTTCCTTTGTCTGTCTCTACTCTCTATCCCTCTCTGTCTCTTGACTGATCACCTCACTTTTAACCTTCCTAAAAAATAAACAAATCTGCAACCTGAGGTGCGCGGTTTTTCACCTGGTCTCCAAAGTATCTCCTTCACTTCAAGGGATATTGCTTCTATCTTTCTCTTTCTTTGCTCCTCAGAGAAAGAACTGTCCTTCTGCATCTGCAAAAATGATCCTTCTACTTAAGCACTGCCCTGGCCTCACCAATTCCCTCCTACCTCCTCTAAATTTTAGTTCCTTATATCTCTCTTTTTCAAGCATCTTTGATCCCTTCTCCATTGGCTTTCTTTTAGTGTGCTTATTTTGGAGTGCAGAAGGACTTCACTGAAACTACTAACTCCAGCTCTTCTTTTGACAAGCAAACTTTTCTGATCAGTCAACTCAAGCTGACTTTATGTCCTCACCACCCGTTTTTCCTTAACCCCTTAAAACCTGGCTTCTGCCCCATAATTCTACTGAAACAATTCCAATAGCTCATTAGCTTCTTCATCTGCAAATCTAATGACTCTCTTTTGAACCACATTCTGCTCAAACTTTATATACTATATGAAATAAAATCTCATCACCACCCCCTGCTTCTTGGCAACACAACCATCTACTAATCCTACTGTGGAGAAGATCTGAGAGGGAGCAGGCTACTCACAAATGGCTACAAGAGGAAGAAGCTATATAGAATGGGAAAAAGAGAAAGAAAGACGTCTGTAGAGAACAATCAAGAATTTGAGGGTTGAATGGGATTGCAACTACCATTTAGTCCAATCCATTCCCACCAAAGGAATCTCCTATTATACCATTGCCAAGTAGTTATCCAGCCTCTTTTTTTCCTCTATCTCTTCTAACCTTTCTAATTCTCCTCTATCTCCTTTGTCAGGTCTTTTTTTTATATTCTGTAAATGTGAAAATACCCTCAAGGCCCTATACTTCTACTCTATTTTTTCTCTTCAGTCTGAGAGTTCTCATTCATCTGACAGGTTTATCTATAAGCTGCACTTTGGCAACTCCAATCTAGAACTCACTCTGACATTTCCCTAAAGCTCTCATACTCACACTTTTCCCCAAATTTTCAATTTTTTATTCTTAATGTCACAAAAAAGAACATTTCTAAGTGTAGGATGAAAGAGACCTAGACCAAAGTGGTGGCAGTGGAAAAGACATATATAAGAGACATTCGAACAAAAAATAGATAGGGCTGGGTAACTTAGCAGATGACTCAGATCTTTGCCTCTAGCTCTGACTTTTCCTGAGCTTCATTCCATTTCTCAGCTGCCTGCTGCATGGAGTCATAGAGTGCTAGAGAAAGGGACTTTAGAGATCATCTTTCTAATGGACAAGTGACTTCAACTCTCTGGTCCTTGGTTTCCTCATTTATAAACTGAGGAGGATGATATATAAATAGATGACCTAAGGTCCATTCTAGTTTTATACCTAAGATCCTATTGACCTTGTGGTCCAAAGCCTTAATATTTCCATCTCAATGTCCTACAATTCAAATGAACTTAAATCTGACTGCTTCCTTTCCCTGATCCCTCAAATAAGGTTTTCCCCCTGTACTTCTCATTATACTAATGGTAGTAGTTTCTTAATCATCTAAACTTAAAATGTAAGTCACCTTTGACTTCTTCGTCTTAAAAAAATATCTTTCTTTATCTGATCTGTTAATTCTTCTTCTTTCAGTCTTGATTTCGTCTGAGTGATTCTTTCTATTTCCACCATATTTCAAGTTCTTATACTGTATGACCCAGAGAGGGTGAAAGAAAAATCAAAGAAAAGGTAGTGAATGCCTTCTCAGTGGTTTCCCTACCTTTAATATCTCCCCATTCCATTTCTTTCTTTGTACCAGTCTTTAATACAATGTTTTGACTGTTTTACTACACACTAAATACTCTTAAATGACTTTCTGTTAAATTCAAGAGAACAATAATTATTGTGAATAATAATAGCAGATGTTTATATAGTGCTTTAAGAATTATAAAGTACTTTGTCTACATTTTTTATTTGCTTTTTATAGCTCTTTAAAGTATAAGCTATTGCCCTCAATTTACAGATAAGTAAACTGAGGCTTAAAGAGGATGAGAGACTTGTACAGGGTCACACATATGATGAGTGTCTGAGCTCTAAGTCCAACTAGAGATGACAACAAGTTCAGTGTTCTTATCCACTAGTCATGATGCCTTGATGATCAGATCTAAGCAGTTTATCTCACTTTTGAAGAACCTTCGTACATTGTCAAACATGCTTCCCATTACTCATCTAAACTTTAACTTATAAGACAGTTTATTTGGCATCTTTCAAAATTGTAAGTATGGCTCTGAAAACAATCCACCAATATGGCTGCCTGAAGAGAGGCAGGCAGCAAGTCACCCACAAGCATTACAGAAAAACCCTGAAATTCATACTAGATAAAATAAATGATAAATAAATAAATTCATACTAGATAAAATAATGATAAATAAAGAAATCCAATATGAAACTATAGTGACATCTTCCCCAGAACTATATAAGAACTCAGCCAGAAGCTCACAGGTAATAGGAAAGAATGTCTTTCAAGAAAAATGAGCATCACTGCAACCAGAGGAGATCTGTGTAGCCGGGTACAATTCTGTGTCCAGAGGCAAAAATGAGAAAGTCCAAGGACCTTGGAAGCCCTAAGAATTGACAGCAAGCAATGACCAACAGACTGTTGCGACCCAGGCCCGTGGACCCTAATACTCTATATAAGGTCCCTAATACTCCATCCTACTATGCCAAACATGTTCTAAAGATTCAGTTCTCTGAACCTCAAAGATACAGGGGAGAAGCCAACTGGTCAAGGTCAGCTCAAGAACCTAAGGATTCAGAACAAGACCAAGGAGAGCTGACTATCCAAACAAAAGTGAAGCAGGAGTTGGAGCCTGGCCCTGGCACAAAGCCCCAATTCAGGAACTAAAGCTGGAGAGATAAGTTAATTAAAGAAATCATAGCCATTCCTCAGATTCTGGAGAGCCCAAGTTCCAACCAATCCTTCTACTTTCACACCAATTTCTCACTTCAGTCTTTTCAGTCTCAGCACTAAGCATAGTGCCTCGAACACAAAAGGCATCAAATAAATGCTAAGTGATTGATTTCATCATTCTCCAAACAATTGTATCTGTCTGGGAGAGGGGAGGTTTGGACTCCTTTGCTTGATGGACAATCTTTTCTACTGCCAGTGAGCTTCTGCTGAATTCTTATGTACTTATGTAGAAGATGTCACTATAGTTTCTCATTGGATTTCTTGATCATTATTTTGTCTGTTATGGATTTCAGGATTTTTCTGGAATACTAGTGGGAGACTTGCAGCCTGCCTGCTATTCAGGTAGCCAGATCTTTTAAGTACCCCCAATCCTTTGAAGAATATAACCAGCACAAAGGGACTCGCCACTTTTAGATTCCTAGTGGTTCATTTGCATCTGAAAGCATTCGGAAACTCTACTTTGGGCTGACAGAGTCAATGAATGTACCTGGTGTCCTTTTCTTCACCCACTCACTGCTAAGTTTTAAGGAAGGGCACACAAAACCTAGTACTATCATTTTAACAGTTAAAAACTTAAAGAGTTGTCTCTGGCTAGCCACCAAGCTGGAGAGGAGAGATGAGAAAGAAAGCTAACTATGAAGGAAGAACTCAGCCTTGAGTTCACTCTTCACCTTTTCCCTCGCTCTTCTTGGAGAATGTAGAAGAGGGAGAGGATTTCTCTCTCCTCCCCAACTTGCTCCAACAGCAATGTTGGAGTCTTGAAAAGCAGGATCTTATGGCAGCTTCCAGTGCAGCAGGGTTGAGTCTGGATGGTGAAAAAAGTTGAGAGGCTGATACCAGGAATGATGGTCATGCTCAAAAGGTGATGGCAAGTCCCAGAACAAAGAATATCCTAAGACCTCACCTCCAAACAGGGTTCCCTAATTGACTGCCCACCCTCCCTACACAGACATAAATTCTGAAAAAAATCACATACTACTTTGTACTGCAACTTAATATTGCCAAATAAGTGTAGTATGTTGTCTTCTCCATTGGAAGGTAAGTTCCCCCAGGGGGACAAAATTTTGTATTCATAGAATCAGACACTGAGGCAAGAAGAGAGATCATTAAATTTCTTTGGGCTCCTCATCTTAGACTAGTAGAACGAATGAGAAAATAAACAGAATTAGCTGAAATAATACTTTGTTTTCTCTTCTGAGATTGTCCTTTTAACTCTGAACTTTAACTGAAACAGATGACTTTTAAGATCCCATCCTGCTCTAAATCATAAGATCTTATGAAATAAGCTTGATATTATCATACAAGTTATCAACAATACTCCCCAAAAGTGCCCAGAAACTACTGGAATATTCATTCAAAGATTAAGAAGAAGAAGACTTATCCACAAAGGAAAAACCTTGGTGGACAAAAAGAATAACAAAAAATAAATTACCTGGACTCTGTTGTGGAGACATTTTCAACTTCATAGCAAGAAGAGCAGAGGGATAGAATTCTAAATCATTACCAAAGTAGGGTTTGTAATTAACACTGCTCTGTTTAAGCCACAAATGGTAACACAGCAGGACTAGACATTAATTGAATTCCAAAAAAAACAGGTTTAAATAATGTTAAAATTGTAACACAAACCTATAAATGGCTAAAGACATACTTAAAGCAAAGGATAAACAAGGATATCCACATGAAACATCAAGCCTAAGATGGGGTGCCTACTTCAGAAGAGAAGGAAGCAGAAGAAACAATGTTTCCTGGAGAGCAATACAACTCTTTTTTTGGAACTCAAAACACAAGGAATCTGAAAAAGAATTCTTGTTAAAAAATCCAAAGTAGATAGAGCACCAGAGCCCAGAAGATCTGAGTTAAAATCTAGCCTCAGGCATTTACTACTTGTGTGATCCTGGGCAAGTCATTTACGCTCTGTCTACCTCAGTTGAACCATCTGCAAAAAAAAAAAAAAAAAAAAAATAGCGCCTACCTCACAGAGTTGTTGTGAAGGTCAAGTGAGGCAATACTTGTAAAGCACTTGACACAGGGCCAGTGTTTGATAGGATTTAAAAAATTATTTCCTTCCTTCCTCTAAAAAAATCTGGCAATTCCTTATCCATGCAAAAGTGCTATGAAATTCCCTATAATGAAATAAAATAATTCTATCAAAAAAGAGGAAACTGAGCCACAAAGAAGTAAAGAGACTTGCTCCAGATCAAACAGGTGACACCAGAATCTTTTGGTTCTCATGTCCAGAACTTCTTCCTAAAGGTAATACATGATTAATTTCCAAATTAAGTTGAAAATAAGACTAGAAGTTCAAAGAGAAAGTCCTTCAAAATGGTTTGGGAGGGATTTGTGGAGGAGAAAAACTTTTTAAAGGATAATGTTGGACTATGAAAGGCAGAGAGTGGGGGGGGGGGGTCACTTTTTTCTGTCCAATGGATCCAAGCTTATAAAAACTTTGAATGAAATGCTTTTTCTCTTTTGAAATGAAAATTTAATCTTTAAGCTAATGCTAACCGGTTTCTAGTCAAAATAATATTAAGAGCTAACCATCGTCTAATTTTTTTTAATCTTCCCCTCTCTCCTCTCAAAGTTTTCATAACATTGCTCTCTTCCAGTATTCTTATCTTTCTGAATACTTTCTAGGTCTCTTTTGCTGTTTTTTCACCTACAAACTATGGATGTACCCAAGGCTCTTCCATAAACACACACACACACACACACACACACACACACACACACACACACTCTCTCTCTCTCTCTCTCTCTCTCTC